>NC_084576.2:17807500-17957500 GCF_033978685.3 Nerophis lumbriciformis
TACCACGGTTCTTTGTGAAGATTATGAGACATTCTTCATTTTTACCACATTTCCACTTTGCTTCAGTCCATCTTAGATGAGCCAGCGAAGCCGGCGGCGTTTCTGGGTGTTGTTGATAAATGGATTTCGCTTTGCATAGTAGAGTTTTAACTTGCACTTACAGATGTAGCGACGAACTGTAGTTACTGACAGTGGTTTTCTGAAGTGTTCCTGAGCCCATGTGGTGATATCCTTTACACACTGATGTTGTTTTTTGATGCAGTTCCGCCTAAGGGATTGAAGGTCACGGGCATTGCTGCTTACGTGCAGTGATTTCTCCAGATTCTTCTGAACCTTTCGATGATATTACGGACCGTAGATAGTGAAATCCCGAAGTTCCTTGCAATAGCTGGTTGAGAAATGTTGTTCTTAAACTGTTGGACAATTTGCTCACGCATTTGTTCACAAAGTGGTGACCCTCGCCCCATCCTTGTTTGTGAATGACTGAGCATTTCATGAAAGCTGTTTTTTATACCCAATCATGGCACCCACCTGTTCCCAATTAGCCTGTTCACCTGTGGGATGTTCCAAATAGGTGATTGATGCGCATTCTTCAACTTTCTCAGTCTTTTTTGCCGCTTGTGCCAGCTTTTTTGAAACGTTGCGGGCATCAAATTCCAAATGAGCTAATTTTTGCAAAAAATAACAACGTTTACCAGTTCGAACGTTAAATATCTTGTCTTTGCAGTCTATTCAGTTGAATATAGGTTGAAAAAGATTTGCAAATCATTCTCGTCTGTTTTTATTTACGACGCACACAACGTGCCAACTTCACTGGTTTTGGGGTTTGTATAAACTTGCCTTTACTACATTACATATATACTTACATCATGTATATAAAACCTTAAAGGCCTACTGAAATGCGATTTTCTTATTTAAACGGGGATAGCAGGTCCATTCTATGTGTCATACTTGATCATTTCGCGAAATTGCCATATTTTTGCTGAAAGGATTTAGTAGAGAACATCGACGATAAAGTTCGCAACTTTTGGTCGCTGATAAAAAAGCTTTGCCTCTACCGGAAGTAGCAGACGAGTAGCGTGACGTCACAGGTTGTGGAGCGCCTCACATCTGCACATTGTTTACAATCATGGCCACCAGCAGCGAGAGCGATTCGGACCGAGAAAGCGACGACTTCCCCATTAATTTGAGCGAGGATGAAAGATTTGTGGATGAGGAAAGTGAGAGTGAAGGACTAGAGGGCAGTGGGAGCGATTCAGATAGGGAAGATGCTGTGAGAGGCGGGTGGGACCTGATATTCAGCTGGGAATGACTAAAACAGTAAATAAACACAAGACATATATATACTCTATTAGCCACAACACAACCAGGCTTATATTTAATATGCCACAAATTAATCCCGCATAACAAACACCTCCCCCCTCCCGTCCATATAACCCTCCAATACAACTCAAACACCTGCACAACACACTCAATCCCACAGCCCAAAGTACCGTTCACCTCCCCAAAGTTCATACAGCACATATATTTCCCCAAAGTCCCCAAAGTTACGTACGTGACATGCACATAGCGGCACGCACGTACGGGCAAGCGATCAAATGTTTGGAAGCCGCAGCTGCATGCGTACTCACGGTACCGTGTCTGCGTATCCAACTCAAAGTCCTCCTGGTAAGTCTCTGTTGTCCCAGTTCTCCACAGGCCAATGGTAAAGCTTGACTGTCATCTTCCGGGAATGTAAACAATGAAACACCGGCTGTGTTTGTGTTGCTGCAGCCGCCCGCAATACACCGCTTCCCACCTACAGCTTTCTTCTTTGCTGTCTCCATTGTTCATTGAACAAATTGCAAAAGATTCACCAACACAGATGTCCAGAATACTGTGGAATTTTGCGATGAAAACAGACGACTTAATAGCTGGCCACCACGCTGTCCCAAAATGTCCTCCACAATCCGTGACGTTTTCAGGAGGATATTTCGCGCATCATTGATGTATAAACTATCAGACTGCATGGTCGGTAGTAGTGGGTTTCAGTAGGCCATTAATGGAGGTGTTTGGGTGTTTTATTTAAGGGCTCTAAAGGTAGAATTGCACATCAGTGAAGCATACACACAAACATATTAAACAGTGGGCTTTCTGACAATTTGGAAGGCTTGTGTCATGTTTGTCCTCAAACAAAAAACATATTAAAACAAAAAAAAATGGATGGATGGATATAAACGATGACGATGTTACGCTTACGGGCACAGTCGGTGATGGTGTAGCTGTGACTGCCATATAGACACCATGTACTGCCTCTGTACCATCGTATAATTGGTTTACGTCTATGATAGAATTACCTTTTTGATGCCTTGTATAAACGCTGAAGGCAGTTAGTTGACCTTCACTCAGCAACTATTTTATGTTTGAGTCCTTGATCTGTCGTCCCCGTTTCCTTGACACACCTGTGACGTTGCCCTCTCTACTAACGGGGCCTGCTCTGTGAGGCCTTTTCATGTCCACTGGGCCATGTCATGGGTTTAGCTCATTTCCCGCGCAGGGTCCAAGGGATGTTTGATTTGGCCCCCGGCTGCAATCGTTTCACCAAAGCGGAGGTGATGGCGATGTGTTTACACGCCGCTTGCTCATTTGGAGGGAGTGTTGACCGAACCGTCAACGAGGGCGCTAATTTGCACGTCAGACGTCGTCATGGCTTTATGCCAGTTCAGCACAGCTGGGCAACACCTCATTTTTTTTCCCCCCACATGTCTGTATGATTGTGTAAGCTGACTTCTACTCCTGGACCGCCGCACACCAAAGGATGAACATTCGTCAAAACATGCACCCCTACTGTGATAACTGCGCTATTATTTTTGTGACGACTACACCACATGGTGGCGCTGTTATCAAACCTCCCCCCAAAGTGTGACCCCCATAGGTCAGTTTGAAATTTCTCACACTCCACTGCAAAAAATCAGTGTTCAAAAACAAGAAAAAAAAAAAAAAAAAAATTAGGAGTATTTTATTTGAACTAAGCAAAATTATCTGCCAATAGAACAAGAAAATTTGGCTTGTCAAGACTTTCCAAAACAAGTAAAATTAGCTAACTTCAATGAACCCAAAAATACCTTAAAATAAGTATATTCTCACTAATAACAGAAGCACTTTTCTTGGTAGAAAAAACAAATGAGACCTTTTTATATGTTGAAAAATATTCTTAAAGGGGAACATTATCACAATTTCAGAAGGGTTAAAACCATTAAAAATCAGTTCCCAGTGGCTTATTTTATTTTTCAAAGTTTTTTTCAAAATTGTACCCATCACGCAATATCCCTAAAAAAAAAGCTTCAAAGTGCCTGATTTTAACCATCGTTATATACACCCGTCCATTTTCCTGTGACGTCACACAGTGATGCCAATACAAACAAACAGCAAGGTATAGCGACATTAGCTCGGATTCAGACTAGGATTTCGGCGGTTTAACACTGTCTGATAAGATAATTACTAACAACTATGAACTAGGTTTACAGCATATGAAATACATTTGGCAACAACATGCACTTTGACAGTGCAGACAGCCCATTTCAGGCGCGCTAAGAACATATATTTTTCCACGATTTCAGCACTCAGGTTAACCATACCTAAATAGACACAAAATACTGCATTACACAAGACTACCCGAATGTACTCGAATGATTGAAAAAAATAAATGTTTTTAAGCTAAATTATTGGTAAACACAGTTTATGTATAATAATTTACGTAAAACCGCGAGTAATGAATAACGTTTTCATCAATTAATATATTCTGTAGACATACCCTCATCCGCTTTCTTTTCCTGAAAGCTGATCTGTCCAGTTTTGGAGTTGATGTCAGCAGGCCAGGGAAGCTAGGGTCGATATTCTTCTCTTGATCATCTTCGGTGGCATAAGGGACGGTGTGAGCCAAGACATCCAGGGGGTTTAGCTCGCTCGTCTGCGGGAACAAACTGCCGCCATTGCTTGCCGTGCTACCGAGGTCCTTTGTCCCTGAATAGCTCACACACTCCGGCAGATTCAATGGGGGTCTGGCGGCAGATTTCTTTGACTTTATCGTTGGAAATGCATCTGCTTTGAGTGTCGCAGGATATCCACACATTCTTGCCATCTCTGTCGTAGCATAGCTTTCGTCGGTAAAGTGTGCGGAACAAACGACTGACCATTTTGTCGGCTTTTCCACAACCTCGTATTTTGAACAAATTTCGTCCAATTTCTTGCCACTTTCGCATCTTTGGGCCACTGGTGCGACTTGAATCCGTCCCTGTTCGTGTTGTTACACCCTCCGACAACACACCGACGAAAGTGAGAAAATGGCGGATTGCTTCGCTCCGAGAGCGAATAATAGAAAGGCGTTTATTTCGCCAAAATTCACCCATTTAGAGTTTGGAAATCGGTTAAAAAAATATATGGTCTTTTTTCTGCAACATCAAGGTATATATTGACGCTTACATAGGTCTGGTGATAATGTTCCCCTTTAAACTAAGTAAATGCTAGTGCCATTATCTTGACATAATGATATGCGCTCGGCATTATATTTCTTGAAACCAGCAAACTTATACTAAAAACGAATTTATTGTTCTTAATTTAAAGGCAACGAGGCAACAGCTTGTTACTCTCGGGATATCCTAGCCGCTCAGGGAAATCATACGGTCTAAAAATGCATTTTTCCATCAACAACATGACATCATAGCGCCAAGTGCGTGCTCTTTCAGTCAATTAGTGCGCATATATACAGCCCGGCCCCTGGACAAAATTTTTTAATTGTAATCTCTAAAGGGGAACATTATCACCAGACCTATGTAAGCGTCAATATATACCTAGATGTTGCAGAAAAAAGACCATATATTTTTTTAACCGATTTCCGAACTCTAAATGGGTGAATTTTGGCGAATTAAACGCCTTTCTATTATTCGCTCTCGGAGCGATGACGTCACATCGGGAAGCAATCCGCCATTTTCTCAAACACATTACAAACACCGAATCAAATCAGCTCTGTTATTTTCCGTTTTTTCGACTGTTTTCCGTACCTTGGAGACATAATTTCTCGTCGGTGTGTTGTCGGAGGGTGTAACAACACGAACAGGGACGGATTCAAGTTGCACCAGTGGCCCAAAGATGCGAAAGTGGCAAGAAATTGGACGAAATTTGTTCAAAATACGAGGGTGTGGGGAAAGCCGATGAAAATGGTCAGTCGCTTGTTCCGCACACTTTACCGACGAAAGCTATGCTACGACAGAGATGGCAAGAATGTGTGGATATCCTGCGACACTCGAAGCAGATGCATTTCCAACGATAAAGTCAAAGAAATCTGCCGCCAGACCCCCATTGAATCTGCCGGAGTGTGTGAGCTATTCAGGGACAACGGACCTCGGTAGCACGGCAAGCAATGGCGGCAGTTTGTTCCCGCAGACGAGCGAGCTAAACCCCCTGGATGTCTTGGCTCACATCGTCCCTTATGCCACCGAAGATGATCAAGAGAAGAATATCGACCCTAGCTTCCCTGGCCTGCTGACATCAACTCCAAAACTGGACAGATCATCTTTCAGGAAAAGAGAGCGGATGAGGGTATGTCTACAGAATATATTAATTGATGAAAACTTTATTCATTACTCGCGGTTTTACGTAAATTATATACATAAACTGTGTTTACCAATAATTTAGCTTAAAAACATTACAACACTTAAAAACAAACACATACCAATCGTTGGTTAGAAGGCGATCGCCGAATTCATCCTCGCTTTCTCCCGTGTCGCTGGCTGTTGTGTCGTTTTCGTCGGTTTCGCTTGCATACGGTTCAAACCGATATGGCTCAATAGCTTCAGTTTCTTCTTCAATTTTGCTTAAGCCGCTGAAATCCGAGTCTGAATCCGAGCTAATGTCGCTATACCTTGCTGTTCTATCCGCCATGTTTGTTTGTATTGGCATCACTATGTGACGTCACAGGAAAATGGACGGGTGTATATAACGATGGTTAAAATCAGGCACTTTGAAGCTTTTTTTAGGGATATTGCGTGATGGGTAAAATTTTGAAAAAAACTTTGAAAAATAAAATAAGCCACTGGGAACTTATTTTTAATGGTTTTAACCCTTCTGAAATTGTGATAATGTTCCCCTTTAAGAATTTACCTGAATGTGCATGAACTATTTCTGTTCAAAATTGTTTGAAATGTCACATGTTCAATGTTTAAATATTAACTGTCCGTTTACTGTACTGTGCCAACTGTACTACTATATGAGTACTTATGTTCTATTGTTTTATTGAAAATAAAACAGCAAAGTTTATTTGGCTGTCATCTGTTTTAAGTATGAGACACAATTGTGTCAAAGTGATGTATTTTTTTTCATGCTTGAAATAAGAAATTATTACTTTAAAAAAATAGCTTTATACTTGTGAGTGTTGATGACACAGCTTTGCAACAGTTTATATTCTAGTTTCAAGCATGTTTTACTCAATATAGGTCATAACATCTCAGCAACAAGCTGTAATATCTTACTGAGATCATTTAGGACCAAAACACTTAAAACAAGTAAAACACTCTAACATAAAATCTGTTTAGTGAGAAGAATTATTTTATCAGACAGAAAATAACCAAATATCACCCTTATTTGAGATATTTAATTTTACTTAGATTTCATTTTTTTCAGTGTCCCTACTTCAGGGGGTTTTGCCGAATCACCATGGAATTTATTACACACTTTTAGGGGACAAGTAAGCACGCGTGTGTGAAATTTCAAGCAATATTGGTTAAAAAACACGGCCGCCATAAAGGGTTGTTCGGTATACCGCTACGGATAAAGTACCACGGTACTAATTAATTAAAAAAAGGTACTTTAAAAAAATACCTGTACTTTTTATTTTTCATGGACGTGATGGCGTGCCGTGGTGACATTGCTGGTAAGATGAGCCGAGGCGCATGTCGTGTGTCAACACACACGGAGCACTTACAAGCAGAAACAGGGTGAAGACAGAAGTGTTTATAGCTTAACCCGGGGGTCAGCATGCGGCTCTTTAGTGCCACCCTAGTGGCTCTCTGGAGCATTTTTAAAAAATTATTAAAAAATAGAAAAAGATGGGGGGAATTTTTTTGTTTTGTTTTAGTCTTTTTTTTTTTTTTGAGGAAAAACATGACACAAACCTTCCCAATTGTTAGAAAGCCCACTGTTTAATATGTGTGTGTGTATGCTTCACTGATTAAGTGTATTTGGCGAACTATGTCCTACTAATTTCGGCGGTTCTTGAACTCACCATAGTGTGACGCAACAGTTTGTTT
Organism: Nerophis lumbriciformis; assembly: GCF_033978685.3. NCBI lineage: Eukaryota > Metazoa > Chordata > Actinopteri > Syngnathiformes > Syngnathidae > Nerophis > Nerophis lumbriciformis. Next base: position 17,814,784 of record NC_084576.2, read on the forward strand.
ACATGTACAACCTTCCACTCCTTCTTTGTCTCATTTTGTCCACCAAATGTTTTATGCTGTGTGTGAATGCACAAAGGTGCACTTTGTTGATGTGATTGACTTGTGTGGAGTATTAATCAGGCATATTTGGTCAGTGCATGACTGCAAGCTAATCAATGCTAACATGCTATTTAGGCTAGCTGTATGTACATATTGCATCATTATGCCTCATTTGTAGGTAAATTTGAGCTCATTTGATATCCTTTACTTTTATCTTATTTGTATATAATTTAGTTTTGCATGTCACATGACACATTATCTGTAGGTAACATTGGCTGCATTTCAGATAGTTGTTTGTGTGCCATGTTGTTCCAGACCACAGCAAACATTACCTAACATGCCAAATATTGTAATAAATCTATTAGAAGAAGACAGCCTGCCGTTTCATTTAACTTGGACACAAACATCTATACCTTTGGCCAATAAAAGCCAGTAATTTCCAGGAGTTATCTCACCTTCTGAGTAGCCTCTGATTTACTAATGATTTATAATGTTGTAAAAATGTGTAGAATAAATATTACATTTCAACATTTCCGTCAACGAAGATTGGCTTCAGCCTGTGACACATAGTCATTTTGATAGTAGGCTATTATAGCTAATATAGACACTTACATCATGTGTTGCCTTCATTATAACACTTGTATACTGCTTTTCATTTTTTGCGGCTCCAGACAGATTAGTTTTTTGTATTTTTCGTCCAATATGGCTCTTTCAAAGTTTTTGGTTGCCGACCCAGCACAGTGTTTTTAGCTACTTGTAAATCACTAATCCTCGTTTCCATGGCAACAAATAAAGTACGTTTCTTACAAGTATCAGCACGAGGAATAGCTAAACATGCTTCACTACACACTGCAGGAGAATTCGATAGCTAACCGCAAGCTGGCACTCTTGAGCGTAAACAAATGCCACGTGTGGATCTATACAAATATCGACTGTAATGATACCAAGTACAAGAGCCGTATAGACAATGATTACAATATTTTTTATTATCGCAAAACCTTTTGTCATTTTGTTATTGTTTATTAAGGAAATATGTCCCTGGACACAAGATAACTTTAGTTATGAGCAATGTATGATCCTGTAACTACCTGGTATCGGATCCTTACACAAATTTGTAGTATCACCCAAAACTAATGTAAAGTATCAAACAACAGAATAATAAGTGATTATTACATTTTAACAGAAGTGTAGATAGAACATGTTAAAACAGAAATTAAGCAGATATTAACAGTAAATGAACAAGTAGATTAATAATAAATGTTCTACCGTTTGTCCCTCATAATGTTGACAAAATAATAGAATATAAATGACACAATATGTTACTGCATACGTCAGCCGACTAATTAGGAGCCTTTGTTTGTTTACTTACTACTAAAATAGATGTTGTCTTGTATGTTGACTATCTTATTTAATGCCCAAATTGTTGTTTGATTGTACTAAGAAACGCAATTGTAATGATTTTCTGGAAAAATAAAGTCAACTATGACATTTTTTCTGGCACCCTTTATTTTGAAAAGTATCGAAAAGTTTTGAAATACCGGGACCGGTGCCAAAATCAGGCATGTGATTTTTCCGTCTAAAGTCGGAATTCCGTCTTTTTTAATCTCGGGGGGAAAAAATAATTATCTCCCGTTTTTCCGGTTTTTTTTCCGACCCTAAATCAAGATTCGAGACGTAGTTTATATTACGCCGTAGTTGATTGGTCGATATGTTCCTTGTGACCAATGAGGACATCTGTTATGAATGATGACGTTAATACGTCATCATTCATAATGGTTATTACCGCCATTTTCCATATGTAAACGATGTCGGTTCTCGAGAGAAAGGACGCTTTACGAGTAAAATAAGTTGATAAACATGTCAAAAATAAGTTTCGATGGGACTGGATGGAAAGGGAAATCACTGATACTGTTGGGAAGAAGGAAGTTACGACTTTGTCCGGTAATTTTATTCGGAAAATCGATCGTCCCGGAAAGGTTTTGTGCACATGATGTCATGATAATATTGACTATGGATCACGAGGTTTCAAGGCTTTGGAAGTACATGCGAAATGCCAAAAACATATGAAACAACTTGAAGCAAGGAAAACGAACTTTTCACTAGCTGGTACTTTTGGATGTCAACCGAAAGTGAGCAAACCTGACGGACTTCATCCTTTGTTTACATCGACAACTGCCGTAGACATCGAGAGGAAAGATCCACCCAAACAACCCACTTCAGTTGCAGACAGGGTTGTTAATAATGAGGTAAGCTAAAAAATATTTGCTTGCGAAATACGCATGTTTGTTTTAAATATTAACCAATTATTGCTTTGCGAAATATAAATGGGTTTTTCTAAACGTGAAAATATATTATGAAATTACAGAATTTCAAAGAGTCGCATTATTGATTCCAGTTAACAATTTATTTGAAATAAATTTGCATATAATACTATTTTGTAATATTAAGTTCTTATGTAGTCTCTTGAAAACAATGTTGTCGGTGGTGTAACAATCTTGAAGGTAAATATTTTCACACTTGTTTCATGCAATATATCAGTGTCCTCACATTATTATTATTTCCTATTTTCAAATATGAGTAAACAATACGAAACATGTTTAATTATTTTCATAAATTTATATCCTATTTTGGCGAAAATAATGAAATGTTTACATTTGGTATTTTGTTATATTTATAACTAAACTTGTAGCATACTTGCCAACCCTCCCGAATTTTCCGGGAGACTCCCGAAATTCAGCGCCTCTCCCGAAAACCTCCCGGGACAAACATTCTCCCAAAAATCTCCCGATTTTCAGCCGGAGCTGGAGGGGGCGTGGCCTCCAGCTCCGGCTGAAAATCGGACCTGAGTGAGGACAGCCTTTTTTCACGACGGGAGGACAACAAGGTGACAAGAACTAAATCATCCAGACTAGAGACAAATTGTAATGTTATGTTTATCTTACCTAAAAAAAAAATATATTTATTAATTTTAAAAAAATTAAAAAAAATACATTTTTACTATATTTTGTTATAAACATCAAAATTAATTGTATTTTTTTGTATTTTTTCTGACTCCTTATTACATCCAGTCATAGAATTAAAATAAACATATTTGAAATAATTAATTTTATATTATCATAATTCCATACATAATTCATTTAAAATGACCATATTTAATTATTAAAATATTAATATAATATATAATATAATATAATATAATATAATATAATATTAAAACAACTTTAGCATTTTATTCATTACATTTTGAAGCTCTCAGAAGCCAAGTTATGTTATATTCCTTAAGATTTATTTATGCAAGTTTGAAGTATCAATTATCCAAACACAGTTTTGTTGGCATATTTTCAGGATATATATATATATATATATATATATATATATATATATATATATATATATATATGTCTTAATAAGGTTATCCAAAAAATAGTGGTCGATACCGTAGTAGAGCGCAATATATGTATGTGTGGGGAAAAAAATCACAAGACTATTTCATCTCTACAGGCCTGTTTCATGAGGGGGGGGTTCCCTCAATCCTCAGGAGATTTTAAATCTCATGAGGTCAAGGTCCACATCATCAGGAGATTTTAAATCTCCTGATGATTGAGGGAAACCCCCCCCCCTCATGAAACAGGCCTGTAGAGATGAAATAGTCTTGTGATTTTTTTTCCCCACACATACATATATATATATATATATGTGTATATATATATGTATATATATGAAAATACTTGACTTGGTGAATTCTAGCTGTCAATATACTCCCCCCCTCTTAACCACGCCCCAACCCACCTCCCGAAATCGGAGCTCTCAAGGTTGGCAAGTATGACTTGTAGGCAATTAGGCATATACATTAAAACTGTGAATTGTTATTAGTGATAATAACACTGATCAATGTGACACCTGTGGAGGTGAAATGAACACAAGATGTAAATATTAGTGACTAAATACTGTTGGGACTGAACCATATACAGTGATTCATTAGGATAATTGGGTTATGTATGTTCTATTAATGATGTTTTCTTGTCTTTAAACACTAAAATATTTTCTTCAACTGGTGCTGTCTTTGTTAATTTTAGCATGTTAAATTGGTGAAAAACCAGGAGCTTCGGGGGGCGTCGCCCCCCTTGTCCCCCCACCAGGGCACCTGGACCTGGCTGGGGGTCTGGGGGCCTTCGTCCCCCAGACCCCCAGAAATTTTTTCAGTCTTTTTCATTGTGGTCAAATCACATGCCTGCAAAATATTGGTATCGGGGCAACCCTAATGCTATCATGTCTTCCCAAGCATTTTTAACACAAACCAAAAATGTAATTTACTACAGAGTTGCGTACAAAAGACACACACACACACATCCACATGCACACACACACACACACTGAGCAAGGTGTCGCACAAAGTTTCCCTCCAGTTCCCGACTGCTTCCCGCCCTCTGAATGTTTCAGAGGCTTAGTCAGTGATAAGTGACATCAGGCTTGAAATGTGGACCTTGACCTCATGAGTCAACACACACACCCACACAGACGCACACACACACACTCACACACACACTCGCACAAAATGTTGAGTCATGCCTCTATAGCGTTGCTCCATAGGAAAAGAGGATGACGTCATTGCACAGTACGTGCGTGAAAGGCTTTTGTTTAAGCTCAATTCTGTGTGTGTGTGTGTGTGTGTGTGTGTGTGTGTGTGTGTGTGTGTGTGTGTGTGTGGGTGTTGGTGCAGACTCTGACTCACTGTCTGTCTGCAAGAGGTGGCTTTGCAGGTCGGCCTCTGGTTTCCCGCCAAAATCTCTCTGTGTCATCCCCCCTCCCATCCACTGTTTGTTCCTTGTCTCCCCCCCCCTGCCCCCCCACACACACCCTCCCTTTTCTCCTTGGGCTTCTTTCGATCAACTCTGACCTTTAACCCCTTGGCCTTGTTGATTCAAGAGGCTATTTAGAGCGCTCCTCAAGCCTTTTTGGTCAAAACCACTGCATGCGTGCATGCATGTTTGTGCGTGTGTGTGTGTGTGTTATAGTGAAGTACTTTGTTTACTTGTGGTACTATTAGTTGTAGGTGTGTAGTTTTTCCTCACTATGTCTTAAAGGAAAACTGCATTTTTTATTTTTTTTAAATGTTGCCTATCATTCACAATCTTTATGTGAGACAAGCACTCATAGGTTTTTGTTTTTTGTATGCATTCTAACTCATAAATAAATGCTAGCAATAGTCAGCTAACAATAGCAGTAATTGGGGTCGCTCTTTTCCGCTCACAAAGCGCTCTAAAAAACTCCATCAATGTTTTTATATACAAACCCAAAACCAGTGAAGTTGGCACTTTGTGTAAATCGTAAATAAAAACAGAATACAATGATTTGCAAATCCTTTCCGACTCATTCAATTAAATAGACTGCAAAGACAAGCCCCCACAAATAATCATTAACTTCAAATTTAATGGCAGCAACACATTGCAAAACAGTTGGCACGGGGGCATTTTTACCACTGTGTTACATGGCCTTTACCTTTTAACAACACTCAGTAAACATTTGGGAACTGAGGCGACCAATTTTTGAAGCTTTTCAGGTGGAATTATTTCCCATTCTTGCTTGATGTACAGCTTAACAGTCCGGGGGTCTCCGTTGTGCTATTTTAGGCTTCATATTGCAACACACATTTTCAATGGGAGACAGGTCTCGACTACAGAGAGGCCAGTCTAGTACTACGAAGCCATGCTGTTGTAACACGTGCAGAATGTGGCTTGGCATTTTCTTGCTGAAATAAGCAGGGGCGTCCATGAAAAAGATGTTGCTTGGATGGCAACATATGTTGCTCCAAAACCTGTATGTACCTTTCAGCATTAATGGTGCCTTCACAGATGTGTAAATTACCCATGCCTTGGGCACTAATACACCCCCATACCATCACAGATGCTGGCTTTTGAACTTTGCGCCTATAACAATCCGGATTGTTCTTTTCCCTATTTGGTCCGGAGGACACAACGTCCACAGTTTCCAAAAACAATTTGAAATGTGGACTCGTCAGACCACAGAACACTTTTCCACTTTGCATCAGTCCATCTTAAATGATATTGGGCCCAGCAAAGCCAGCGACTTTTCTTGGTGTTGTTGATAAATGGCTTTGGCTTTGCATAGTAGAGTTTTAACTTGCACTTACAAATGTAGCGACAAACTGTAGTTACTGACATTGGTTTTCTGAAGTGTTCCTGAGCCCATGTGGTGATATTCTTTACACACTGATGTCGTTTTTTGATGCAGTACCGCCTGAGGGATCGAAGGTCACGGGCATTGCCGCTTACGTGCAGTGATTTCTCCAGATTCTCTGAAACCTTTTGATGATATTACGGACCATTGATGGTGAAATCCCGAAATTCCTTGCAATAGCTGGTTGAAAAATGTTGTTCTTAAACTGTTCAACAAATTGCTCACGCTTTTGTTCACAAAGTGGTGACCCTCGCCCCATCCTTGTTTGTGAATGACTGAGCATTTCATGGAAGCTGCTTTTATACCCAATCATGGCACCCACCTGTTCCCAATTAGCCTGTTCACCTGTGGGATGTTCCAAATAAGTGTTTGATGAGCATTCCTCAACTTTATCAGTCTTTTTTGCCACTTGTGCCAGCTTTTTTGAAACATGTTGCAGGCATCAAATTCCAAATGAGCTAATATTTGCAAAAAATAACAACGTTTACCAGTTCGAACGTCAAGTATCTTGTCTTTGCAGTCTATTCAATTTAAAATAGGTTGAAAAGGATTTGCAAATCCATTTACCGTATTTTCCGCACCATAAGGCGCCCTGGGTTAAAAGCCGCGCCTTCAATGAACGGCATATTTCAAAACTTTGTCCACCTATAAGCCGCCCGGTGTTGTAAGCCGCATCTAACTGCGCTAAAGGAATGTCAAAAAAACAGTCAGATAGGTCAGTCAAACTTTAATAATATATTAAAAACCAGCGTTCTAACAACTCTGTTCACTCCCAAAATGTATGCAAATGTGCAATCACAAACATACGTATATCAACATGGACAGAGCTGCGTGAAAAAAGCCACCCGGCCTCTTCGCGTAAACTTAAACTTACCTTAACCACTCGCTCATCTTTTCTTCATCCATCCCTTCGAGTTAGCTTTTTATGATGACGCCGGCTGGAAAGGTCTCTTTTGGCAAGGTCTTCCTTTTGAATATCACCATGGGTGGAAGTTTCTGGCCATTAGCATGGCAAGCTAGAACCACAGTGAAGGATGACTTCTCATTCCCTGTGGTGCGAATATTCACCGTACGTGCTCCCGTTGTATCCACAGTGCGTTTCACAGGAATATCAGTTGCTGTGAAATAGTAATCCGTGTGCGGATGGAGAGATTGCGTCTTTTCATGAACCGGATCCTTGACGCTTAGTAGGAGCCATTTTGTGGTCTTTACAGATGTAAACACACAAAGGAAATGAAACGTACGGTATATCCGCGCGCTTTTTCTTCTTCTACGCGGGCGGGTGGTTGCTTACAGTAGAAGAAGAAGCGCTTCCTGTTCTATGGGGGCGGGTGCTTACCTTGGCGGTTGCTTGCGTAGAAGAAGAAGCGCTTCCTGTTCTACCGGGAAAAAAGATGGCGGCTGTTTACCGAAGTTGCGAGATCGAAACTTTATGAAAATGAATCGTAATATTAATCCATATATAAAGCGCACCGGGTTAAAAGCCGCACTGTCAGCTTTTGAGTAAATTTGTGGTTTTTAGGTGCGGCTAATAGTGCGGAAAATACGGTATTCTGTTTTTATTTACGTTTTACACAACGTGCCAATTTCACTGGTTTTGGGTTTTGTACATGCTATAATCATATACTGTATGCAATGTTCATAATAACATGTAATTTGGGAATACGGGGAGACGAGACACACGGCTCGTGACGCGGAAACGGAGAAAGGCTGCTGGAAGACGACAGGGGAACACGAGACAAATGAACACGGAGGGGGAGAAAACACAGAGAGAGTGCGTGCGTAGAGCTTGATGAGTCGGCTTACTGTACTGGAACAGATCGCTACGTTCTGGCCCAGAACGCAGGTTTGCACTGGCTTAAAGGCCTACTGAAACCCACTACTACCGACCACGCAGTCTGATAGTTTATATATCAATGATGAAATCTTAACATTGCAACACATGCCAATACGGCCGGATTAGCTTACTAAAGTGCAATTTTAAATTTTGCGCGAAATATCCTGCTGAAAACGTCTCGGTGTGATGACGTCTGCGTGTGACGTCACGGATTGTAGAGGACATTTTGGGACAGCATGGTGGCCAGCTATTTAGTCGTCTGTTTTCATCGCAAAATTCCACAGTATTCTGGACATCTGTGTTGGTGAATCTTTTGCAATTTGTTCATTGAACAATGGAGACAGCAAAGAAGAAAGCTGTAGGTGGGAAGTGGTGTATTGCGGGCGGCTGCAGCAACACAAACACAGCCGGTGTTTCATTGTTTACATTCCCGGAAGATGACAGTCAAGCTTTACCATTGGCCTGTGGAGAACTGGGACAACAGAGACTTACCAGGAGGACTTTGAGTTGGATACGCAGACACGGTACCGTGAGTACGCATGCAGCTGCGGCTTCCAAACATTTGATCGCTTGCCCGTACGTGCGTGCCGCTTTGTGCATGTCACGTACGTAACTTTGGGGACTTTGGGGAAATATATGTGCTGTATGAACTTTGGGGAGGTGAACGGTACTTTGGGCTGTGGGATTGAGTGTGTTGTGCAGGTGTTTGAGTTGTATTGGCGGGTTATATGGACGGGAGGGGGGAGGTGTTTGTTATGCGGGATTAATTTGTGGCATATTAAATATAAGCCTGGTTATGTTGTGGCTAATAGAGTATATATGTGTCTTGTCTTTATTTACTGTTTTAGTCATTCCCAGCTGAATATCAGGTCCCACCCGCCTCTCACAGCATCTTCCCTATCTGAATCGCTCCCACTGCCCTCTAGTCCTTCACTCTCACTTTCCTCATCCACAAATCTTTCATCCTCGCTCAAATTAATGGGGAAGTCGTCGCTTTCTCGGTCCGAATCACTCTCGCTGCTGGTGGCCATGATTGTAAACAATGTGCGGATGTGAGGAGCTCCACAACCGGTGACGTCACGCTACTCCTCTGCTACTTCCGCTACAGGCAAGGCTTTTTTTATCAGCGACCAAAAGTTGCAAACTTTATCGTCGATGTTCTCTACTAAATCCTTTCAGCAAAAATATGGCAATATCGCGAAATTATCAAGTATGACACATAGAATGGACCTGCTATCCCCGTTTAAATAAGAAAATTGCATTTCAGTAGGCCTTTAATATTTGAGTGGAAAAGTTGGGCCCCGAGGTCTAAAAGGTTATGAACCCCTGGTCTAAGACGAGACTCCTGAGGAATCCTGTGTGACTGAGGACATACTGTATTTTCCAATGCAATATGCACCCTGCTTTAGAATAGTCAAGACATTGTATAATATGTCGCATGCTCTTCTTATGTGCATATTTCTAACTCTGAGACAAGTCTCCAGATGAAGCTTGTGACACTTCCGATATCTGTTCATCGACAATATGTACCCAGCTTGGTTCGTGACTCCCGATTGTCCATACATCAAGTTTCTGAACAACACTCTGGACCGCACGTGGTCGTGTACACTCCTGAAGCAAACGCTCATAACTGTCCGAGTGTCCATCATATACTCTCGGTTTATGTGCAAGCTCTCTAAACCCCTTTTTCTGGGTTCAACAAAAAACTAGAGATGATTGATATATATTGATATATAATGTAGGAACCAGAATATTAATAACAGAAAGAAACAACCCTTTTGTGTGAATGAGTGTAAATGGGGGAGGAAGGTTTTTTAGGTTGGTGCACTATTTGTAAGTGTATCTTGTGTTTTTTATGTTGATTTAATAAAAAATAAAATAAAAAAAAATAAAAACGATACAGATAATAAAAACAACGATACCGATAATAATTTCCGATATTGCATTTTAACGCATTTATCGGCCGATAATATCGGCAGGCCTGTGTCATTTTTTTTTTTTTTTTTTTAATTAAATCAACATAAAAAACACAAGATACACTTACAATTAGTGCACCAACCCAAAAAACCTCCCTCCCCCATTTACACTCATTCACACTCATTCACACAAAAGGGTTGTTTCTTTCTGTTATTAATATTCTGGTTCCTACATTATATATCAATATATATCAATACAGTTTGCAAGGGATACAGTCCGTAAGCACACATGATTGTGCGTGCTGCTGGTCCACTAATAGTACTAACCTTTAACAGTTATTAATTTTAATCATTTTCATTAATTACTAGTTTCTATGTAACTGTTTTTATATTGTTTTACTTTCTTTTTTATTCAAGAAAATGTTTTTAATTTATTTATCTTATTTTATTTTATAACATTTTTTTAAAAGTACCTTATCTTCACCATACCTGGTTGTCCAAATTAGGCATAATCATGTGTTAATTCCACGACTGTATATATCGGTATCGGTAATTAAAGAGTTGGACAATATCGGAATATCGGATATCGGCAAAAAGCCATTATCGGACATCCCTACAAAAAACGTCTTATGATGTCATCGAGGTCGGAGGGCAAGATCGTCATGCCTTACGCAGCCCAGACTGCCTTCGGCCTTCGAAACAAACCCGACACTATCGGACTGTCTTGACCTGCTGCTCCTGTTACAGAGCACAAGAGAAACAGAGACGCCAGCGCCAGGGACGAACCATAGATCATTTTTGACGGACGACTGACGTGTTTTAGAATAAGAAACATAAACTTTATGGTTTTGTTTTATTTATGCGATTTTCGAAACAAAAAACTTCACCTTTAGGGCACATTACTCTTTAGACTTAGACTTCCTTTTATTGTCATTCAAATTTGAACTTTACAGTACAAATAAGAACAACATTTCGTTGCATTAGCTCGTTGTAGTGCAGGATAAAAGAACAATAAGGTGCAGAAATATATAAATAGATTACTGTACAGTTAAATATATTGCACTTTTTCATATGCATCCACGTTTATGGATGTATGTTATATTGTCTTTATATTCCAACGAGTTAATCCGTTTTTTGGGGGGGAATTGAGGGAATTATTTTGATGCGTTCAAGAGTCTTATGGCCTGAGGGAAGAAGCTGTTGCAGAACCTGGAGGTTCTGCTACGGAGGCTGCGGAACCTCTTTCCAGCAGTAAAGTTTTAAAACCAAACCACCAATAATAATATCATTGACAATTGAATGCATTCTTTACTGAACAGATATTTTTTCAAAGGGTAACACTGCACTTATGGGAATTTTTCTCATCCTTAACAATGCTTGTCTAAGACAAGCACACATGTTTTTTTTTTAATGCATTCTAACTCGTAAATAAACACTAGCAAAAGTCAGCTAACAATGGTATTTGCTCTATTTCGCCTATAAAGCCCTCTAAAAACATTCAATAACCTTCATTAAGTTTTTGTCATACACACTGTAACATACTTGCCAACCCTCCCGAATTTTCCGGGTGACTCCCGAAATTCAGCGCCTCTCCCGAAAACCTCCCGGGACAAATATTCTCCCGAAAATCTCCCGATTTTCAGCCGGAGCTGGAGGCCACGCCCCCTCCAGCTCCATGCGGACCTGAGTGAGGACAGCCTTTTTTCACGACGGGAGGACAACAGGGTGACAAGAACTAAATCATCCATACGAGAGATAAATAGTATTATTATGTTTATCTTACCTAGAAATAAATATATTTATTAATTAAAAAAAACAAAAAATTTAATAAATGTTTATTATATTTTGCTAAAAACATCAACATTAATTGTATTTTTATTTGTATTTTTTCTGACTCCTTATTACATCCAGGCATTAGAATTATACATTAAAATAAACATGTTTGAAATAATTAATTTTAAATTATCATAATAATTCATTTAAAATGACCATATTTAATTATTAAAATAATTGCTTGTTTATCAACAACTTTAACATTTTATTCATTACATTTTGAAGCTCTCAGAAGCCAAGTTATGTTATATTCCTTAAGATTTATTTATGCAAGTTTGAAGTATCAATTACCGTATTTTCCGCACTATAAGGCGCACCGGATTATTAGCCGCACCTTCTATGAATTACATATTTCATAATTTTGTCCACCAATAAGCCGCCCCGGACTATAAGCCGCGCCTACGCTGCGCTAAAGTGAATGTCAAAAAAACGCTGCGCTAAAGTGAATGTCAAAAAAACAGTCAGATAGTTCAGTCAAACTTTAATAATATATTGAAAACCAGCGTTCTAACAACTCTGTCCCAAAATGTACGCAAATGTGCAATCACAAACATAGTAAAATTCAAAATGGTGTAGAGCAATAAATAGCAACATAATGTTGCTCGAACGTTAATGTCACAACACACAAAATAAACATAGCGCTCACCTTCTGAAGTTATTCTTCATTCGTAAATCCTTCGAATTCTTCGTCTTCGGTGTCCGAATTGAAAAGTTGCGCAAGCGTGGGATCCAAAAATGGCCGGCTCCGTCTCGTCGAAGTCATCGGATTCAGTGTCGCTGTTGTTGTGTGAATCCTGCCTTCCGGAAAGCTCGGACCACAGTTGTGACCGAAATATCTGCCCAGGCATTTACGATCCACTGGCAAATGTTGGCGTATGTCGTCCAGCGCTGTCTGCCCGTCTTAGTGAAGGTGTGTTCGCCTTCGGAGCTGTGTGAAAAAAGCCACCCGGCCTCTTCGCGTAAACTTCCCTTAACCACTCGCTCATCTTTTCTTCATCCATCCATCCCTTCGAGTTAGCTTTTATGATGACGCCGGCTGGAAAGGTCTCTTTTGGCAAGGTCTTCCTTTTGAATATCACCATGGGTGGAAGTTAGCATGGCAAGCTAGAACCACAGTGAAGGATGACTTCTCATTCCCTGTGGTGCGAATATTCACCGTACGTGCTCCCGTTCCACAGTGCGGTTCACAGGAATATCAGTTGCTGTGAAATACGGTAGTAATCCGTGTGCGGATGGAGAGATTGCGTCTTTTTATGAACCGGATCCTTTTCGTTTAGTAGGAGCCATTTTGTGGTCTTTACAGATGTAAACAGGAAATGAAACGTACGGTGATATCCGCGCGTTTTTTCTTCTTCTTCCGGGGGCGGGCGGTAGCTTACAGTAGAAGAAGAAGCGCTTCCTGTTCTATGGGGGCGGGTGCTTACCTTGGCGGTTGCTTGCGTAGAAGAAGAAGCGCTTCCTGTTCTACCGGGAAAAAAGATGGCGGCTGTTTACCGAAGTTGCGAGATCGAAACTTTATGAAAATGAATCGTAATAAAGCGCACCGGGTTATAAGGCGCACTGTTAGCTTTTGAGAAAATTTGTGGTTTTTAGGTGCGCCTTATAGTGCGGAAAATACGGTATCTAAACACAGTTTTGTTTGCATATTTTCAGGATATATATATATATATATATATATATATATATATATATATATATATATATGTATGAATTACTTGACTTGGTGAATTCTAGCTGTCAATATACTCCTCCCCTCTTAACCACGCCCCCAACCACGCCCCGCCCCACCCCCGACCACGCCTTCACCCCCCACCCCCTACCTCCCGAAATCGGAGGTCTCAAGGTTGGCAAGTATGCGCTGTAAGTATATATAAAAATGTATTAACATTCATAATAACGTGTAATAAATACGTATTTCACTCTTTGAAGCGTATTATTGACACAGACGCATCACAACGTTTGCTTTTCCATTCAATAACAACAATAACTAATCATGGCAGACTTCATGAGAGACAACGACGACTACCGTATTTTTCGGACTGTAAGTCGCAGTTTTTTTCATAGTTTCGGGGGTGCGACTTATACTCAGGAGCGACTTATGTGTGAAATTATTAACACATTACCGTAAAATATCAAACAATATTATTCCGCTCATTCACGTAAGAGACTAGACGTATAAGATTTCATGGGATTTAGCGATTAGGAGTGACAGATTGTTTGGTAAACGTATATCATGTTCTATATGTTATAGTTATTTGAATGACTCTTACCATAATATGTTAGGTTGACATACCAGGCACGTTCTCAGTTGGTTATTTATGCCTCATATAACGTACACTTATTAAGCCTGTTGTTCACTATTCTTGATTTATTTTAAATTGCCTTTCAAATGTCTATTCTTGGTGTTGGCTTTTATCAAATAAATGTCCCCCAAAAATGCGACTTATATATGTTTTTTTCCTTCTTTCTTATGCATTTTCGGCCGGTGCGACTTATACTCCGGAGCGACTTATAGTCCGAAAAATACGATAATTTGGGACAAACGATGATGCTTAACCTTTTATATTTCAGAGTACATTTAAGGAGGATGAGCTACAAGTTTTAGAAGCTGAGTGACAAGCAGATCCAGCCAAGTAAACAAGATGTATAAACTACAAACAACCACTTACTGTACATTGTCTGCACTCACTGGGATGCCGACTGATGGGCTTTGGATAAAGTATTAATCATAATCCTTACAAAGGGATTTAAAAAAAGGTGCCACAAACAAGCGTCTTTTCGTGTCTTTCTCCCTGTCTTCGGATTTTAGTTGGATGTCAACTCGGTTTATGTCCACAACCTTCTACTATCCGGATGAGAGGCATGATTTATAATCTAGAATTAACTCACACCAGCTCAGAGGCGATGCAGCAGCTCACCGGCTCAGTATGTCACAGTGCCTCTAAAAGTAGTTCCTAGGCATTAGCGCATATAAATAACATTATCGCTAATAATTGGTTAATATTCAAGTGAGGAAATGTAAATAAAGTATTGTTTTAGAGGGCTTTATGGGCGCAATAGATTACTTCTATTACCTGCATTGTTAGCCACCACTTGCCATATATTACAAGTTAGATTGCATTAAAAAAAGAAAGACATATGTTATTGTCTTACATATTGTAGGACTGTGAATGACAGGATAATTCCCCAAAAGTGCATTCAAGCATAAAAGGAAGTTAACCAATGTGGTAAACTCTCCACGTGTTAACTCAGCGTGCTTAATGTAGTGTAGAAACGAGCAAGTGGAAACCTAGGATGGAATGAAAGCAAGAGGATGGGTGTTTGTATACAATTCATTTAAAAGTTTTAATATTGCCTGGAAATTTTTTGTCTTTTTTACCACCCTAAAAAGTTAGATAAGTGTTAAAAATTGTTCAACATTACAGGCAGTAAAACATATGATTAAATAGAATGATGTCAAAAATAGAAATATTACTATATTACATTAAAGAAAAAATATTTAATATAATTTCAAATCCAACCGTCTTTAAAAAGATTTATTTTTCGCTTTTGGATTGAAAGTTGCACTCACAGAAACATTTTTCAATTTTTAATTGGTTGTATGTGATTGTGTATATATATATATATATATACTGTATATATACTGTATATATATATATATATATATATATATATATATATATATATATATATATATATATACATATGTATGTGTGTGTGTGTGTATATATATATATATATATATATATATATATATATATATATGCATGCATATATACATATATATGTATATATATACATGCGTATATACATATATATGTGTGTGTATATATATATACATGCGTATATACATATATTTATATATATATATACGCATGTATATATATACATATATATATATACATATATATATACGCATGTATATATATATATATATATACACACACATTTATACATATATACATATATATATATATATATATATACATACATATATACACGCATGTATATATATATATATACACACACATATATACATATATATGTATATACATATATATATATGTATATATATATACATACATATATATATATATACATATATATATATATATATATATATATATATATATATATATATATATATATATATATATATGTATGTATTTACAGTATATTTAAAAGGTGAAAGTTGTGGAGAAATGTGACAGTGAGGCAGCTAAGAAAGAGGTAGCGATACAAGAAGAGGAGGAGGAGGGTGTGTCCTCTCACCTTGCACAAAGTGTCATTGTCCACTGAGCCCCGCACACGTCAACAATGGCTTTGAGTGACAGGAGGCTACCAAATATCCTAAGGGTCCGCAATGGCACCTTTTGTTGTCCTCGCCTCGCATTGTGGCGGACAAAGGGGGCGCTGCGGCCGGCAGTGTGGGGGGAGAGGCGACTTTGAAAGTGTAGTTTTACAAGTAACCACTTCTTTCTCACACACGCACACACACATACACACACACACACACACACAGACACACACGCAAACAAACACAGAAAAGTGTGGAAAAATGTACACTGATTACGCTGTGAGATGCTGAAGATTAAAAGACAATCTCATACATTCTATGCAGTAGGGCTTTATAAGTGTTGTATATCGGTGAATATCAATATTTATTGATCATTTTTTACCTATTGAAAATAAGAAACAGGAGAAATATATTAAATGTAAATATTTTTATTTAAAAAATATGCTTCTTCTGATTATAATCTCCTCAGCTATCAAGGCAAACAGGAAAGTAAATGTCAACACCAGGATGTAAAACACTCAACCAATGTAAACACTTTGAACTCTTAACAATAAGCTCTTAAAACAAAGGTGCAAAAATAAGCAATGTGTAAGAAATGCTTAATAAAGTGTAACAAAATAGTGCAAAGTGTAAAAATTTAAACATAGAGAAACCTGGGAAGAACTATTTTCTGCAGGTTAAGTGCCCAGAAGTCACAGCTGTGCTCTAAAGGGTGAGCTCGGCTAAAGTGGTGTGGTGTTGCCGGTCCTGGTGGGGGCAAGAGCCTTGCATCATGGCAGGGTCACATTAGAACGATGTGGCAGGGTCACATTAGAACAATGTGGCAGGGTCACATTAGAACGATGTGGCAGGGTCACATTAGAACAATTTGGCAGGGTCACATTAGAACGATGTGGCAGGGTCACATTAGAACAATGTGGCAGGGTCACATTAGAACGATGTGGCAGGGTCACATTAGAACAATGTGGCAGGGTCACATTAGAACGATGTGGCAGGGTCACATTAGAACAATTTGGCAAGGTCACATTAGAACGATGTGGCAGGGTCACATTAGAACAATGTGGCAGGGTCACATTAGAACGATGTGGCAGGGTCACATTAGAACGATGTGGCAGGGTCACATTAGAACGATGTGGCAGGGTCACATTAGAACGATGTGGTTGGGTCACATTAGAACAATGTGGCAGGGTCACATTAGAACAATGTGGTTGGGTCACATTGGAACGATGGGGTTGGGTCACATTAGAACGATGTGGCAGGGTCACAAGGGTCACATTAGAACGATGTGTCAGGGTCACATTAGAATGATGTGGCAGGGTCACATTAGAACGATGTGGCAGGTTCACATTAGAACGATGTGGCAGGTTCACATTAGAACGATGTGTCAGGGTCACATTAGAACGATGTGTCAGGGTCACATTAGAATGATGTGGCAGGGTCACATTAGAACGATGTGGCAGGGTCACATTAGAACGATGTGGCAGGGTCACATTAGAACGGTGGGGCAGGGTCACATTAGAATGATGTGGCAGGGTCACATTAGAACGATGTGGCAGGGTCACATTAGAACGATGTGGCAGGGTCACATTAGAACGGTGGGGCAGGGTCACATTAGAACGATGTGGTTGGGTCACAGTTGAAGGATGTGGCATTAGAACAATGTGGCAGGCCACATTATAACGAGGTGGCATTAGAACAATGTGGCAGGCCACATTAGAACAACGTGGCGTGCCACATAAAAACAAAGTTTTTTAAAACGGCATAGACGTTAAAACGATTTGGCGGGCCACGTTAGAACGTCGTGTCGGGCCACGTTAGAACGTCGTGTCGGGCCACATTATAACATTTTGGCAGGGCCACATTAGAACGTTGTGGCAGGCCACATTAGAACAACGTGGCGTGCCACATAAAAACAAAGTTTTTTAAAACGGCATAGACGTTAAAACGATTTGGCGGGCCACGTTAGAACCTCGCGTCGGGCCACGTTAGAACGTCGTGTCGGGCCACATTATAACATTTTGGCAGGGCCACATTAGAACGTTGTGGCAGGCCACATTATACCATTGTGGCGGGCCACATTAGAACGATGTGGTTGGGTCACATTAGAACAATGTGGTTGGGTCACATTAGAACGATGTGGCAGGGTCACAAGGGTCACATTAGAACGATGTGTCAGGGTCACATTAGAACGATGTGGCAGGGTCACATTAGAACGGTGGGGCAGGGTCACATTAGAACGATGTGGTTGGGTCACAGTTGAAGGATGTGGCATTAGAACAATGTGGCAGGCCACGTTATAACGAGTTGGCATTAGAACAATGTGGCAGGCCACATTATAACGAGGTGGCATTAGAACAATGTGGCAGGCCACATTAGAACAACGTGGCGTGCCACATAAAAACAAAGTTTTTTAAAACGGCATAGACGTTAAAACGATTTGGCGGGCCACGTTAGAACGTCGTGTCGGGCCACATTAGAACGTCGTGTCGGGCCACATTATAACATTTTGGCAGGGCCACATTAGAACGTTGTGGTGGGCCACACTAGAACGATGTGGCGGGTCACATTAAAACAAAGTGGCGGGCTATATTAGGACGACGTGGCGAGCCACGTTAGAACGTCGTGTCGGGCCACATTATATTGTTTTGGCGGGCCACATTATAACGATGTGGCAGGGTCACATTAGAATGATGTGGTTGGGTCACATTAGAACGATGTGGTTGGGTCACATTAGAACGATGTGGCCGGGTCACATTAAAACGATGTGGCAGGGTTACATTAGAACGATGTAGCAGGATCACAAGGGTCACATTAGAACGATGTGGCCGGGTCACATTAAAACGATGTGGCAGGGTTACATCAGAACGATGTGGCAGGGTCACATTAGAACGATGTGGCAGGGTCACATTAGAATGATGTGGCTGGGTCACATTAGAACGATGTGGCAGGGTCACATTAGAACGATGTGGTTGGGTCACATTAGAACGATGTGGCGGGGTCACAAGGGTCACATTAGAACGATGTGGCAGGGTCACATTAGAACGATGTGGCAGGGTCACATTAGAACGATGTGGTTGGGTCACATTAGAACGATGTGGTTGGGTCACATTAGAACGATGTGGCGGGGTTACATTAGAACGATGTAGCAGGGTCACAAGGGTCACATTAGAACGATGTAGCAGGGTCACATTAGAACGAAGTGGCGGGGTTACATTAGAACGATGTAGCAGGGTCACAAGGGTCACATTAGAACGATGTGGCAGGGTCACATTAGAACGATGTGGCGGGGTTACATTAGAACGATGTAGCAGGGTCACATTAGAACGAAGTGGCGGGGTTACATTAGAACGATGTAGCAGGGTCACAAGGGTCACATTAGAACGATGTGGCAGGGTCACATTAGAACGATGTGGCGGGGTTACATTAGAACGATGTGGCAGGGTCACATTAGAACGATGTGGCGGGGTTACATTAGAACGATGTAGCAGGGTCACATTAGAACGATGTGGCAGATTCACATTAGAACAATGTGGTCAGGTCACATTAGAACAAAGTGGCAGTAGAACGATGTGGCAGGCCACGTTCAAAAGAAGTGGCGAGCCACATTAGAACGATGTGGCAGGGTCACATTAGAACGATGTGGTCTGGTCACATTAGAACGATGTGGTCTGGTCACATTAGAACGATGTGGTTGGGTCACATTAGAACGATGTGGTTGGGTCACATTAGAACGATGTGGCGGGGTTACATTAGAACGATGTAGCAGGGTCACAAGGGTCACATTAGAACGATGTAGCAGGGTCACATTAGAACGAAGTGGCGGGGTTACATTAGAACGATGTAGCAGGGTCACAAGGGTCACATTAGAACGATGTGGCAGGGTCACATTAGAACGATGTGGCGGGGTTACATTAGAACGATGTGGCAGGGTCACATTAGAACGATGTGGCGGGGTTACATTAGAACGATGTAGCAGGGTCACATTAGAACGATGTGGCAGATTCACATTAGAACAATGTGGTCAGGTCACATTAGAACGAAGTGGCAGTAGAACGATGTGGCAGGCCACATTAGAACGATGTGGCAGGGTCACATTAGAACGATGTGGTCTGGTCACATTAGAACGATGTGGCAGTAGAACGATGTGGCAGGCCACATTAAAAAGAAATGGCGAGCCACATTAGAACGACGTGGCGGGCCACATTACAATGTTGTGGCGGGACACGTTAAAACGTTGTGGCGGGCCACGCTAGAACGACGTGGCAGGCCTGATTAAAACGATGTGGCAGGCCACATTAGGACAACGTGGCGAGCCACTTTAGAACGTCAAGGCGGGCCACATTATAACGTTTTGGCGGCCCACATTAGAACCTTGTGGCGGGCAACATCAGGACGACCTGTCAGGCCACATTACAACAATTTGGCGGGCCACATTAGAACGATATGACTAGCCAATATAAAATGAAATGTCGGACCACATAAAATGATAATAGGATGTTGTGGCAAAGCACATTAAAATGACAAGGCATGCCACTTTAAATGATGTAGCAGGCCACATTAAAATTGTGTGGAGGGCCACAATAAAATGATATGGGGAACCATATAAAATTATATGGCGGGCCATATTAGGATGATGTGGCGAAGCACATTAAAATGACGAGGCGGACCACTTAAAGGCCTACTGAAATACATTTTTTTTATTCAAACGGGGATAGCAGATCCATTCTATGTGTCATAATTGATCATTTCGTGATATTGCCATATTTTTGCTGAAAGGATTTAGTAGAGAACAACGACGATAAAGTTCGCAACTTTTGGTCGCTGATAAAAAAAAGCCTAACCTGAAACGGAAGTAGCGTGACGTCACAAGTTGAAAGTCTCCTCACATTTCCCCATTGTTAACACCAGCAGCGAGAGCGATTCGGACCGAGAAAGCGACGATTACCCCATTAATTTGAGCCAGGATGAAAGATTCGTGGATGAGGAACGTGAGAGTGAAGGACTAGAGTGCAGTGCAGGACGCATCTTTTTTCGCTCTAAACCGTAACTTAGGTACAAGGGCTCATTGGATTCCACACTCTCTCCTTTTTCTATTGTGGATCACTGATTTGTATTTTAAACCACCTCGGATACTATATCCTCTTGAAAATGAGAGTCGAGAACACGAAATGGACATTCACAGTGACTTTTATCTCCACGACAATACATCAGCGAAGCACTTTAGCTACGGAGCTAACGTGATAGCATCGGGCTTAACTGCAGATAGAAACAAAATAAATAAGACCCTGACTGGAAGGATAGACAGAAAATCAACAATACTACCAAACTCTGGACCTGTAACCACACGGTTAATGCTGTACCGCCTGACGAAGCCTAGCAATGCTGTTGCTAACGACGCCATTGAAGCTAACTTAGCTACGGGACCTCGATAGAGCTATGCTAATAACATTAGCTCTCCACCTACGCCAGCTCTCATCTGCTCATCAACACCAGTGCTCACCTGCGTTCCAGCGATCGACGGCGCGACGAAGGACTTCACTCGATCATCGATGCGGTCGGCGGCTAGCGTCGGATAGCGCGTCTGCTATCCAAGTCAAAGTCCTCCTGGTTGTGTTGCTGTAGCCAGACACTAATACACCGATCGCACCTACAGGTTTCTTCTTGGCAGTCTCCATTGTTCATTAAAGGGGAACATTATCACAATTTCAGAATGGTTAAAACCATTAAAAATCAGTTCCCAGTGGCTTATTATATTTTTCGAAGTTTTTTTCAAAATTTTACCCATCTCTCAATATCCCTCAAAAAAAGCTTCAAAGTGCCTGATTTTAACCATCGTTATAAACACCCGTCCATTTTCCTGTGACGTCACATAGTGAAGCCAACACAAACAAACATGGCGGAAAGAACAGCAAGCTATAGCGACATTAGCTCGGATTCAGACTCGGATTTCAGCGGCTTAAGCGATTCAACAGATTAGGCATGTATTGAAACGGATGGTTGTAGTGTGGAGGCAGGTAGCGAAAACGAATTTGAAGAAGAAACTGAAGCTATTGAGCCATATCGGGTTGAACCGTATGCAAGCGAAACCGACGAAAACGACACGACAGCCAGCGACACGGGAGAAAACGAGGACGAATTCGGCGATGGCCTTCTAACCAACGATTGGTATGTGTTTGTTTGGCATTAAAGGAAACTAACAACTATGAACTAGGTTTACAGCATATGAAATACATTTGGCAACAACATGCACTTTGAGAGTGCAGACAGCCCAATTTTCATCAATTAATATATTCTGTAGACATACCCTCATCCGCGCTCTTTTCCTGAAAGCTGATCTGTCCAGTTTTGGAGTTGATGTCAGCAGGCCAGGGAAGCTAGGGTCGATAGGGGGTTTAGCTCGCTCGTCTGCGGGAACAAACTGCCGCCATTGCTTGCCGTGCTACTGAGGTCCTTTGTCCCTGAATTGCTCACACACTCCGGCAGATTCAATGGGGGTCTGGCGGCAGATTTCTTTGACTTTATCGTTGGAAATGCATCTGCTTTGAGTGTCGCAGGATATCCACACATTCTTGCCATCTCTGTCGTAGCATAGCTTTCGTCGGTAAAGTGTGCAGAACAAACGTCCAATTTCTTGCCACTTTCTCATCTTTGGGCCACTGGTGCAACTTGAATCCGTCCCTGTTCGTGTTGTTACACCCTCCGACAACACACCGACGAGGCATGATGTCTCCAAGGTACGGAAAACAGTCGAAAAAACGGAAAATAACAGAGCTGATTTGAGAAAATGGCGGATTGCTTCCCGATGTGATGCCACGTTGTGACGTCATCGCTCCGAGAGCGAATATTAGAAAGGCGTTTAATTCGCCAAAATTCACCCATTTAGAGTCTTTTTTCTGCAACATCAAGGTATATATTGACGCTTACATAGGTCTGGTGATAATGTTCCCTTTTAAACAAATTGCAAAAGATTCACCAACACAGATGTCCAGAATACTGTGGAATTTAGCGATGAAAAAAGACGATTTAAGCTGGCGACCGACTTATTCCAAAATGTCTGATTCAACTACTGACGTCACGCGCATACGTCATCATACCTAGACGTTTTCAACCGGAAGTTTCCCGGGAAATTTAAAATTGCACTTTATTAGTTAACCCGGCCGTATTGGCATGTGTTGCAATGTTAAGATTTCATCATTGATGTATAAACTATCAGACTGCGTGGTCGGTAGTAGTGGGTTTCAGTAGGCCTTTAAACAGTGACGTGCAGTCACTAGAGGCAGGTGAGGCAGGGCCTCACCTGCCATCATGGAAAGAAAAAAAATGTAAAAAGAAAAAAAAATAATTAAATTGTTATATGTATCCAGTGATTATACTATAAAGTTATTTTCCATTTAACTTCACCAGTTTTAGATTATTTTTATTCAAAATCGCTGAATTTTCACATTTGCCGTTCAAATACTGAGAAGAGACGGTGCGGTGAACAGCAGCCAGTTGAGGCACGTCACTCAGTGCCGCAACATGGATTGCGCAATGACTCGGCTAACTGCTGGCCTGCTGTGCAGTGAGACTGTATTGCTATATGAACTATATTATACATTTCCATAGTTTAGTTAGCTGAGGTATATAATGTACAGTGTATTTTGTCAACAACTGTATGTGTGTAAAGTATTTCTTGTGCTGAGCGATCATAAAACGGCTGCAAAAGACGCACTGGCTGAGGCTCGCCTCCTGCACCCCCGCCGTAGAATTGTTATATCAACTAAAGCCCACACTTAAACTTTCCACGTGCAAGATTGAATCTATTTAAAAAAATTATTTCATAAGAAGCCAAAAAGTGCAAAAACAATAATGTTGGTGTTGGAGGAGTTGTGAATGACTGCAGGGACACACCATTAGATACACCTGCAGACTGCAGGTGTACCTAATTCACAACATTATTGTTTTTGCACTTTTTGGCTTCTTATTAAATAACTTTTGTAACCTATTTTCATGGGCTTTCCTCTTTGTGATGTTAAGTTCCTGTTATGCGCTGTTATACAGTATATGCTTTGAGCTCTTATTTTGAAGGCGCTAAGAGCGGAAGTGATGTCACGTTGCGGAGGTTTTTGAAAGAAGGTAAATAAAGTGGTCCTCGTGTAAACTGGAGCCTCCGTGTTTGTTATTTTGTAGTTTCATACAGTATAGGCGACATTTATAAACCCTCGGTTACACTTTTTTAAATAGATTCAATCTTGCACGTGGAAAGTTTAAGTGAGGGCTTTAGTTGCGGCGCATGGACTTAATTTCTAAGTAAAGGTAAGACCATAATAACGTTTTTTTTATTAAATGTGCTTTTTTGTGTGCTACAGTTTGTATGTGTAAAGTTAAAGTTAAGTTAAAGTACCAATGATTGTCACACACACACTAGGTGTAATGAAATTTGTCGTCTGCATTTGACCCATCCCCTTGATCACCCCCTGGGAGGTGAGGGGAGCAGTGGGCAGCAGTGAAGTCAGTGCCTCACCAGCCATCAACCTCACCGCACGTCACTGCCTTTAAACCATGTGGCATGTCACATTAGAATTACGTGGCGGGCCACTTTAATTTGGTTTGGCCCTCGGGCTACATTAAATTTGCCCCTCGGGCTTTGAGTTTGACACCCGTGTTTTAGACACCACTGTGCCGGGGAGTCACTACCTTAGAGCGAGGGCTGTGGGAAGAGACAAATGATGGCGGCCATCTGTTTGTTCACAGAGCGTAAAAGCCCCCCCGCCACCCTGCACAGTGACCCTACCTGCACATCCAAACAGATGTGTTGTGAGATCAAGTCCTTTTGCAAGCACTTGCCAAACCATGACACAGCTGGGCCCCCAAAGCCCCCTCTTCTCCCTGCTGGCCCCCTTTAACCCGCTCCTCCTCTGATCCCGGGGACGCGGCCCGGGCTGCGACCCGCCGTCAGATGTGGCCCAGCCAAGTGTGGCGCGGTCTGCCTGGTTTTTAACGCAGCGGGGACCGGCGGAGGCCATTGTGCGGGACCTCGCAGCGCAGCGGGTCGCCGGCAGAAGCCGCATGGCGGGAGTCTTTGAAGAGAACCCGGCGGGGTCCAAGTTTATGGGGATAGTCGGGACGTAGAGAGGAGAAAAGAAGGAGTTTAATAAAGATATTTAATACCACGGAGGGGCCCCGCTTTGACTCTTTGAAGGGACATGGGCTTGAAGGACGGGGGCCACGTAGCCGATTGTAGTCCGGGGCAGTAGGATGACATTAATGAGGGGGGCGGAGCCTCCACAAAACAATCTTTTTAATTAAAGGAGCAATTTGTAGGGACCCATGTTAGTTTGAAGACGCTAATGCAGGTCACGGGGTCTCCTTATTGCACATTTCAAACATGGCAGCTTTTCATTCCCTTCATCATCCGGACGCAATTTTTTTATTATTTTTTTTGAATGTAACAATTATGGTGACCAAAATAATTTATCACGGTACACTGTAAAAATAAATAAATAAATAAATAAATTTTTAAAAAAAAGGGAAATTTTACAGCAAAAAAATGGAAGCTCAGTGGCCAGAATGTTACCGTAAAATGTATTTAGTTTTTACACCAAATTCTGGCAACTGAGCTGACATTTTTTTAATCATAAAATCTACTGACTTCTTTCACAGCTTATTGTGTAATGTGCTTGTGGAGGGAGATGTGTGATCAGCGCGCTTGCAGGAGCAAAGGTCACCGCCTCTGTCAATGGTGTTGAGGGCGGAGCACCATCGACTAGGGCAGGGGTCGGCAACCCGCGGCTCTGGAGCCGCATGCGGCTCTTTGACCACTCTGATGCGGCTCTTTGACCACTCTGATGCGGCTCAGCTGCATACTTGCCAACCCTCCCGATTTTCCCGGGAGACTTACAAATTTCGGTGCCTCTCCCAGGGCGAATATTCTCCGATTTTCACCCTAACAATAAAAATATGGGCGTGCCATAATGAAACAGCATTTAACGCCCTCTACAACCTGTGCAAACAGCGTGCCGTCCCAACCACACGTTGTATGAGGCTTCTGCTTGCACACGTAAGTGACAGCAAAGCATACTTGATCAACAGCCACACAGGTCACACATATAAACAACTTTAACACTCTTACTGTCAGGACTTGGGCTTTGGCGTGGTTTGTTTTTCCATGGTGCAAATGATTTGGACCGGACATGGCGTGAAGGTAAATACATATTTAATTTTAACACTCAAAAAAGGAATGAACAAAAGGCGCGCGGAAGTACAAAACTTGGCTATAAAAACAAAAACTCGCACAAAGGCAGAACTATGGACAAAAAACAAAAGACACTAACTGTGGCATTAATCAACAAAACGTACTTGCGATGACGTGAACAGGGCAGCATGGACTATGAACATGAAACAGAGTGTCAGGAGTATGTCAAAAGTGATGTCGCCAGGCTGACTGCCTGGCAACTACAGGCTTAAATAGTGATGACATGATTAGTGAAAACAGGTGCGTGACTCAAAATGTGAAAACGTGAGACTGGTGCGTGACATGACGATGTGAACCAGGTGAAACTAATGCTTACTATGGTGACAAAGGGAGTGAAGACAAGAACTAAATTTATTTATAACTAAAAAGTGTCCAAAAACCAAGCAAAACATGATCACAGACATGACACTTACTAATATGCGCCACACTGTGAACCCACACCAAACAAGAATGACAAACACATTTCGGGAGAACATCCGCACCGTAACACAACATAAACACAACAGAACAAATACCCAGAATCCCATGCAGCCCTAACTCTTTCGGGATACATTATACACCCCCACTACCACCAAACACCGCCCTCCCAACCCTGCTCCCCCACACATCAACCATCCACCCCCTTCCGTGTGTATAATGTAGCCCGGAAGAGTTAGGGCTGCATGGGATTCTGGGTATTTGTTCTGTTGTGTTTATGTTGTGTTACAGTGCAGATGTTCTCCCGAAATGTGTTTGTCATTCTTGTTTGGTGTGGGTTCACAGTGTGCCACATATTAGTAAGAGTGTTAAAGTTGTTTTATGCGGCCACCGTCAGTGTGACCTGTGTGGCTGTTGATCAAGTATGCCTTGCTGTCACTTACGTGTGCAGGCAGAAGCCTCATACAACATGTGACTGGGCCGGCACGTTGTTTGTACAGGTTGTAGAAGGCGTTAAATGCTGTGCCATCATGGCACGTCCTTATTATTGTTGCTAGGGTGAAAATCAACAGACGTTCGAGGGAATAGTTGCCCTGAAATTCGGGAGTCTCCCGGGAAAATCGGGAGGGTTGGCAAGTATGACGCTGTCAAGCGTCATTCATATAAAACTCGCAGGCCGCACTAACATTAAATTTTCATATTAAACCCCTGGTTTATACATAGCACTAAGCAAAAAAAAACTTTGTATGCAGTGTTATTTCATTTTAAATTTCAAAAGAGTTTCGTGGCTCCCATTGTTTTCTTTAATTTGTGAAACTGGTCAAAATGGCTCTTTGAGTGGTAAAGGTTGCCGACCCCTGGACTAGGGGCAGGGCATGTGCGGGAAGGTGAGACACAGCTGGCAGGTGATTCGATTTCACAAGTGGTACTGATCTAATCATCTGTTGTCTTTAACAGTGAGCGGCCAGCGGAGGAGAGAAGTGGGAGAGACTGGAGAGAAAAACATCTGAAAAGATTGTTTTTGGCATTACATGTACCGGTGACGTGGTATCCGCGGAACGGGTAAGGAACGACTTCCACAGTGCTTAAAAAGTACACACGCGGGACTATTTAAACCACGCTTTAACACAATATGCTTATTGTTGTACAATATTGTTATTTGAGTTTTTATACATAAGGGTTTCTTAATGATAAATGCTAAACGGTGTTTGTAATGGGGAAAGGCATCAATTTGTCTTGTGTTCACGTTAGCATTTAAGCTAGCTAGCGATTAGTGCGCGAGCTGCGTCAATAGGAAAAGAGCAGAATCATTGGAGTTTAGGGTTGCGCTGTATCAGTTCTTCTCAAACAGTAGGACGGGCCCCCATTGGGGTGCCGAGTGCAAGCCGGAGGGGGGTGGGCGTTCGACCCCGGGGAACATGCTTTATCAGTATCATGCCGTATACACACAATATTTTTTATATGTATACAAACTTTTAGTTTTTTTTTGTTTGTTCTTTGTTTTGTAGGTTAAGGTGTTTTATATATTGTGCTACTGGGTTAATATTGCTGATCGATTTGATTTTATAATTATTTATTTCATTTTTAAGTATCAAGTGTTTTTTTTACTATCAAACATAATTTTGTTGTTTTTGGACAAGTTATAAGGAGAAATGAAATTAAAATATGTGATTCATCATATTGTAACTGTATGCATGTTCACTGTATGCTAACCGCTACTTCCAAGCTAGAGCTCTTTATGTAAACAAACTAGGCAAATTGAGAGAAATTACAACAGTAATGATACCAAGTAATATAGTATCAGGTCGATATCACAGCGGTTTTACTATCAAACATACTTGTGTTGTTTTTGGACAAGTTATAAAAATAAACAAAATGAAAATTAGTGATGTTAACAAAGTGGGCAAAATGACACAAGTTACAGAAGTAACGATACCAAGTAATATAGTATCAGGTCGATACCACAGTGGTTTTACTATCAAACATAATTTTGTTGTTTTTGGACAAGTTATAAGGAGAAATTAAATGAAAATATGTGATGTATCATTTTGTAACCGCTAACTGCAAGCTAGAGCTCTTAATGGAAACACACTAGGCAAATTGAGACAAATTACAACAGTAAGGGTACCAAGTAATATAATATCAGGTCGATACCACAGTGGATTTACTATCAAACATAATTGTGTCGTTTTCGGACATGTTAATGCTAACCCTCAAGAATTGTACAGCATTTTTTTGTTTATTTTTTAATCATTAACACCAATAATCGTTACATGCCTAAGTTGGACAGAGCTTGTTTCTTTTCACTAAACGTGTCAACTAGAGATGCGCGGTTTGCGGGCACAACCGCCGAGTCCGCGGATTATCCGCGGATCGGGCGGATGAAATTAAAAAAAATTAGATTTTATCCGCGGGTCGGGTCGGGTCGGGTGATTGAAATTAAAAAAAATTAGATTTTAAATAGATTCAGGCGGGTGGCAGTTAAACCAATTCGGAAATATATATACATAGTTAAATGTTGTTACCCACATACGAAAAACGAGCAGGCACCTGCAGCATATGCCACAACAGAAAAAAAAAAAAAAAAGAGATGGACACTTTTACGGAGCGGAGAAGGGCCCCACCGGGAGCCGTAGCTGAGGCGATCCGCGAGAAGGGCCCGACGCACGTCCAGGGTCACCACCGCGCCCACCGCACCGACACCCCGCCTCGTCCGCCTTCGCCGCGGCCGGCGTCACGCGCAGCAGGTAAGCAGCTTACCTGCCCGCCACCCCCGTGGCCGGGGGCTCGTAACAGGGGTCACTCCGTGCGCTCCGCCCGCGCAGCTTACCTGCCCGCCACCCCTGTTGCCGGGGGCGCGTAACAGGGGTCACTCCGCGCGCAGTGCGCTCATGAAAGGGGTGGGGCTCACCCTGGTTGATATAGACAGCAGCTAGGACGGTGGCCATGTAAGTCGGAACCCGCTAAGGAGTGTGTAACAACCCACCTGCCGAATCAACTAGCCCTGAAAATGGATGGCGCTGGAGCGTCGGGCCCATATACCCGGCCGTCGCCGGCAGCGAGACGCGCTTGGAGGTGCGCTCAGCGCGGCTCCCATATGATTGCGCACTGGTGTGCGTCTGGGTCGTGACAGCGTGGCACGCGAATGTCTGTTCTGCATTGGATCAGTCTCCTTTCTTTAACAGGCAAAAGCTTTATAACCTCACTAATGCCTTGCATCGTCTATATTAGATATATAACAACGGGCGGATGCGGGCGGATGGCGGGCGGATGCGGTTCTGATCAAATGTTAGATCGGGTGGATTGCGGATGGTTGACAACTTTCTGATGCGGTTGCGGATGAAGTAATTGCCTATCCGCGCATCTCTAGTGTCAACAAAGGGAGTGGCCCTCAACTTATGTCTTATTCGCCCACCACAGTTAAATAAACACCATATTTTTTTATTGGCCTTTGGCATTTTGTAAAATAATTTAAAAATATATATATAAGTAAATTATATTATTAGAGGGATTTATCGCTACCTATGACACAAATCTATAGAATGTAGATAACTGTTTTCCATTAGTTTTTGACCTACATTGGATTGTGGTTTGATAAATGTATGTATCAAAACACACACTGGTTTAAATGTAACTTAGATATTGGGTTTCACTATGTAAAGCGCTTTGAGTCACTAGAGAAAAGCGCTATATAAATATAATTCACTTCACTTCACTTCAAAATGGCCCCATCATACTTCAATTCTTTTGATTATAATATTTCAAATCTGGCAAATAATTAGTCATCTGCTCTGAAAGCTCCAACGAAGCTCAAATTATACGAATACAGAACCATTTTCCCCCATAAGAAATCATGTAGATCCAATTAATCTGTTCGACACCCCAAAAAATATGATCACAAAACACATTTTGCAGGGAATAATTATAGTTTTACATGCATTAAACACTGTGAAATACATATTAATAATTATTTATTGAATGTACAAGTGTTTCTCACAACTTTCTATGGCCCCATTATAGATAGATAGTACTTTATTGATTCCTTCAGGAGAGCTCCCATAGGAAAATTAAAATTCCAGCAGCAGTGTACAGAATTGAGATCGAATTTAACAAGTAAATAATGGGGGTATAAATGGAAACAAAATAGAAAAATATTACAGTAAGAATAAAAAATAAAAAGCAACAATGAGAATACAATTATAACAGTAAAATAAGAATATAACAAGAGAAACTAGGCAGTAGTGACCATATTATGAAAAAGTATTGCACTGTTATTGTTTTGCATCCCCTGTCATCCTAGTACCCCCCCTCCCCCCAGAGAGGAAATGTACAGTCTAATGGCGTGTGGGACAAAGGAGTTTTTTAGTCTATTAGTCCTACACTATAGATTGTTTTGCAGTCATACTTGATTTAAAAAAAAAAGATAGACAAGATCCACGACTTCACGGAATGTTATGGACTAGTTTGTTACATGCGATGTTTTGTCATAAGATGGTGTGTAAAAACCAGGGCAAAATTCGAAAAACAAATTATATACAAAAAGTGGGGCGTATAAAATTTGACATGACAGTGTATGTTCAATTAAGTACAATAACATAGTAATAATGGTCTGTTCCCGTGTCAAACAGTGGCCATCATAAAACCTTTATTAAAGGGGAACATTATCACAATTTCAGAAGGGTTAAAACCATTAAAAATCAGTTCCCAGTGGCTTATTTTATTTTTCGAAGTTTTTTTCAAAATTTTACCCATCATGCAATATCCCTAAAAAAATCTTCAAAGTGCCTGATTTTAACCATTGTTATATACACCCGTCCATTTTCCTGTGACGTCACACAGTGATGCCAATACAAACAAACATGGCGGATAGAACAGCGAGACTCGGATTTCAGCAGCTTAACACTGTCTGATAAGATAGTTATTAACAACTATGAACTAGGTTTACAGCATATGAAATACATTTGGCAACAAAATGCACTTTGAGAGTGCAGACAGCCCATTTCAGGCGCGCTAAGAACATATATTTTTCCACGATTTCAGCACTCAGGTTAACCATACCTAAATAGACACAAAATACTGCATAACACAAGACTACCCAAATGTACTCGAATGATTGAAAAAAATAAATGTTTTTAAGCTAAATTATTGGTAAACACAGTTTATGTATAATAATTTACGTAAAACCGCGAGTAATGAATAAAGTTTTCATCAATTAATATATTCTATAGACATACCCTCATCCGCTCTCTTTTTCTGAAAGCTGATCTGTCCAGTTTTGGAGTTGATGTCAGCAGGCCAGGGAAGCTAGGGTCGATATTCTTTTCTTGATCATCTTCGGTGGCATAAGGGACGGTGTGAGCCAAGACATCCAGGGGGTTTAGCTCGCTCGTCTGCGGGAACAAACTGCCGCCATTGCTTGCCGTGCTACCGAGGCCCTTTGTCCCTGAATTGCTCACACACTCCGGCAGATTCAATGGGGGTCTGGCGGCAGATTTCTTTGACTTTATCGTTGGAAATGCATCTGCTTTGAGTGTCGCAGGATATCCACACATTCTTGCCATCTCTGTCGTAGCATAGCTTTCGTCGGTAAAGTGTGCGGAACAAACGACTGACCATTTCGTCGGCTTTCCCCACAGCCTCGTATTTTGAACAAATTTCGTCCAATTTCTTGCCACTTTCGCATCTTTGGGCCACTGGTGCAACTTGAATCCGTCCCTGTTCGTGTTGTTACACCCTCCGAGAGCGAATAATAGAAAGGCGTTTAATTTGCCAAAATTCACCCATTTAGAGTTCGGAAATCGATTAAAAAAATATATGATCTTTTTTCTGCAACATCAAGGTATATATTGACGCTTACATAGGTCTGGTGATAATGTTCCCCTTTAACTGTAAAGTGTTCAGCAACTGTCATACAAGAGCAAAAATATATTTTCGGAGTTCAAAATAACACATTATTTAGTTTTGCAGATGCATCTAATTATGGAACGTTCCCATAAATTCATTCTCACCAAACTCTGCTGGCAAAGTAGCTCGGCTTCGGGCCGGGAGCCTGAAAGGGGCTCGTTGTCCCTTGGATTTCAGACCCCGGACAGGAGCGCTGCATTGTGCCGGCTCGCCTCCATATTCATACGAGCTGGGTGGAATCTAATAAAGGTCCACTCAGGGGAATGGTTTGTTGTCCGGCGTCTCTCACAAACAATGACGCGTCTTTATGCGAGCAGGGCGTTGGCGACGGCAAATGAGTTGACGACGTAACGTTGTGCGCTAACACGGGTGGATATCACCGTGTGAACCTCCGTGTGGGCTACAAGGGCCCCGTTTGGCTTTGTATTAACAATGCAGACTTCAGTTGGAATTTTGTCCTTAAAGGGGAACTGCACTTTTTTTCTTTTTTTTTTGCCTATTGTTCACAATCATAATGAGAGACAAGAACACGTCCTTTTTTTTTTTTTTAGGATTTTAAAGATAATAAAACATGCTTGGAAGATGCAGCTAATAGGAATCACAGTTGTAGACGTCAAAGTCCTCTAAAACTTCAAAACCATCCATAAAAGTTTTATATACACACTGCAAGTCTATAAATAATGTAGTAAGACATGTTCATGACAATATGTAATATGTTCAATAGCTACCATATTTTGATCATTTAATCAATGACCGACTTCTTCCACACATTGATTTCTGTTTCTATAGCAACGCACGTCCTACTTCTGGCAAGAAATGTGTGTTCCTACTTCCGGAATCAAACGTGTTGTAATCATGGCAGAATCGGTAACAGACAACGAAGACGACTATTTTTGGACAAATGAGGATTCACAAGCTTATATTTTTGAAGCTGAATATACTGAGGATGAACTGCTGCTTACAGAAGCCAGCACGAAGGAAGAGTAAGTCGTTGTAGTAGACGGAAGCCAAGAGAGTGAGGTCGGCGTGACTTTGACGCTGTATATGCGGAACTTGGAGTCAAGCTATTTCGACATAAATGGAGTGCCTAGCCAAAGAAACTGGAAAAAAAATCCCTGGCCAGCCGGACGAAACGCGCAACTGTCCATCGAGTCAGGCACTTTATATCGATCATGACACACGCAGCACGTCACACGTGCTATTACAACTACAGTACATACGCTGTCTGGCTAGCTGTGTACAAACAAAACATGAAATGTGGGCTAATACTTTACAAATACTGTAAAATGATTGTTGATGTTTTCCACTCAGTACAGATTTGTGTTCTATCGCATTGTCGTGCATTACAAACTCAAACACGTTTTGTGTTGTCGTGGAAGCTTTCTTATCTCTTGCCATAGTTAGCTTTTACGGCTAATACCGTAGCACACCAATGTGTTACTACGCTAGAAAAAAGGTGTTCGCTCTTACAATAACAATGTTGCTACAGTTTGGTTACTATACAGGTTACGGAACGTAAATAAAGTATTGTTGACGGTATTTGAATGCATTTTTAAAATGATTTAGAGCAGGGGTGTCAAACTCAAATACAGAGTGGGCCAAAATTTAAAACTGAACAAAGCCACGGGCCAAGGTTGAACAAATTAACCTTTTAATAGGGACCCAAACAAGTTTTGCATTGAATATTGAACAAGCAAGGCTTATATAACTTTATAGTGACATGCAAAATCGAGTTTCAAATAATAATAATAATAATTAAAAAATATCAATGGCATATTATATAAAATTTAAATAAAAATTGAATGCCTCTTTTCTATGTTCAGCCTTCTGAGGTAAATATCAAAATAAACTTTGTCCACAGGCTAATAATACATTTGAAAATAAAATAACAATAATGAATGAATCAAACATTCAAGCCTTGAAGTAGCAGGAGAAAGTGCATGAATAAAATGTTAATTATTGCTCAGTTTGCTACACTGATTTGCTTTAACACTGAATATGGAACTTTATTTATTAAGTCAGAAATATTAAAGTTTGGTGATTTGGTAAAATTGCAAACAGCTAAAATGATGTACAAAGCAAACTATAACCTGCTACCAAAGAATGTACAACAATTCTTCTCAACTAAAGAGGAGAAATATAACCTTAGAGGAAAAAATAATTTAAAACATTTATATGCACGTACAACACTTAGAACTTTTAGCATATCAGTATGTGGAATTAAATTATGGAATGGATTAAGTAAAGAAGTTAAAAATTGTACTGATATGATCCAGTTTAAGAGGTTGTTCAAAATAATAGTGCTTACAGAGTACAAAAAAGAAGAATTATGGGAAATACTTTCAACCTTATTGAAAATAAGATATTCTTCATCTCAGTATGTTAATAATGACTGAATTAATTAATTAATTACATATTACAAAACTGTTGTATACTAATTCATAGATGTTATTTTATTATATAAAAAGGTCAGTAAATGATTCTATATATTTGTAAACGCTTGTAGTGGGAAAGGGGTAGGATTAAATAAGCTTTGCTTCTTCCTACTCCTTTTCGGGCATGATGTAAAATGAAATGATATGAAATTGTGTGATGTATTATGATGTAAGTGTGTTCATGTTCGAAATAAACTAAAGAAAGAAAGAAAGAAAGGGACAAGCAACGCTTATATAATTTAATAGTGCAAAATCAACTTTCAAAAAAGAAACGAAAAAACATCAATGGTATATTAAATAAAATTTAAATAAAAAATGTAATGCCTCTTTTTTATTTGCAGCCTTCTGAGGTAAATATCAACATTAACTTGGTGGGCGGGGGCGGGGTTTGGTGGTAGCGGGGGTGTATATTGTAACGTCCTGGAAGAGTCAGTGCTGCAAGGGGTTCTGGGTATTTGTTCTGTTGTATTTATGCTGTGTTACTGTGAGGATGTTCTCCCGAAAAGTGTTTGTCATTCTTGTTTGGTGTGGGTTCACAGTGTGGCGCATATTTGTAACAGTGTTAAAGTTGTTTATACGGCCACCCTCAGTGTGACCTGTATGGCTATTGATCAAGTATGCCTTGCATTCACCTGTGTGTAAAAGCCGCATATATTATGTGACTGTGCCGGCACGCTGTTTGTATGGAGGACAAGCGGACGTGACGACAGGTTGTAGAGGACGTTGAAAGCCCCCAATAATGTTGTCCGGGAGAAATTCGGGAGAATGGTTGCCCCGGGAGATTTTCGGGAGGGGCACTGAAATTCGGGAGTCTCCCGAGAAAATCGGGAGGGTTGACAAGAATGAATATTAGCGGTGAATGCGGTGTTACAGCGGCACCGCCGCTGTATAATACCGGCGGGCCAGCTCTAATGAATAATTTGATATTGCCTCAAGGGCCAAATTTGGCCCGCGGGCCAGAGTTTGACACCCATGATTTAGAGGTAGAATGGATTGCTCCTATTAGCTGCGTTGCTATCCACCAAGAACAGGACGATTTCTACATGTTAGAATGCAAAAATGCAAAAAATAAATACAAATATTGTGTCTTCTTGTCTTTCATAATGATTGTGAACGATAGGCAAAGTTCCAAAGTGCAGTTCCCCTTTAAATGAGTGTAACGAACACAAATGTGAACAAACTTTAAATATTCGGACATAGTTTCCGCACGGTTGCTGCAATAAAGCGCACACAAAAGTGTTGTTGTGTGTGAGTGTGCCATTTGGCAGTAAACCGCTGAGTTAAATAGTTTGTGTGTTCTATCTGATTAATCGATTACCGGTAATCAAAAAAAAAAATCAATACATAAAATAGTCGATAGCTGCAGCCATAAATAATTATATCTAACCTACTTACAGTTTACCAGAATAAACCTTGTCAAATATGAAAGCTTGTGTTAATCACAAATATTATTAACAAGGATTAGGTCAGGCAATATAGAACATTTTAAACTAATCAAATAGACTGTAAAAGAAGGAACTTATAAAAGCTGATGATAAATACATTTACATACATTTACGCAGTGCGAAAATACATAAATTCCAACTAAATTAATAATAAATAACAATTATGTATCCATGACCAAAATTGTATATGTACATAAAAGTTAAGTCTTAACTAGGGATGTCCGATA
Organism: Nerophis lumbriciformis; assembly: GCF_033978685.3. Classification (NCBI taxonomy): domain Eukaryota; kingdom Metazoa; phylum Chordata; class Actinopteri; order Syngnathiformes; family Syngnathidae; genus Nerophis; species Nerophis lumbriciformis. The sequence goes on from NC_084576.2 coordinate 17,851,566, forward strand.
ATGGCTTTTTGCCGATATCCGATATTTTGATATTGTCCAACTCTTTAATTACCGATACCGATATCAACCGATATATACATTCGTGGAATTAACACATTATTATGCCTAATTTGGACAACCAGGTATGGTGAAGATAAGGTACTTTTTAAAAAAAATTATAAAATAAAATAAGATAAATAAATTAAAAACATTTTCTTGAATAAAAAAGAAAGTAAAACAATATAAAAACAGTTACATAGAAACTAGTAATGAATAAAAATTTGTAAAATTAACTGTTAAAGGTTAGTACTATTAGTGGACCAGCAGCACGCACAATCATGTGTGCTTACGGACTGTATCCCTTGCAGACTGTATTGATATATATTGATATATAATGTAGGAACCAGAATATTAATAACAGAAAGAAACAACCCTTTTGTGTGAATGAGTGTAAATGGGGGAGGGAGGTTTTTTGGGTTGGTGCACTAATTGTAAGTGTATCTTGTGTTTTTTATGTTGATTTAATAAAAATAAAATAAAAACGATACCGATAATAAAAAAAAACGATTCTGATAATTTCCGATATTACATTTTAACGCATTTATCGACATCTCTAGTCTTAACCACTTTGGTCATAATTCTTGCGCTGAAGAAACTTCTCTATGACTATAGCTGCAGACTTATTCTGTTTATTCAAAATTGTCATTACTGCCACTAGTGGTGGAAAAGTAATCGTAAAAAGTATCATAGCGCAAAGTCCATGACGTCTTTTAAAAGTTGATATGCAGTATTTTGATAAATTACACTCACTGAACTCTGACATAATGTTAAATAACCCTGAATAGAGTACAAACCCTTTAAGTAAATGTTTTGCTCAATCAATGTGGGTAATTCCAGCGCGGCGATTACAGGAATTGTGGCTTGTAATTTATTCTGTATGACTCATGAAGCCATCATCCACTTCCTTCTGTCTAGAATTGTGTCGCTGGTGTTTGACTCATGTTTTTGTCCAAGAAAGACATTGTGACATTCTTCATTTGCAACATTTCCACTTGAGCAACGTACGATGACAAGCGTGAACGGTGACGTTTGTTTGTCTGTCACGACCCATTTTACACCGCCACATTAGGAACAATATCGGTCATGTTATTTTCAAACGAGAGCATTGAGAGAGGCTGTGAATGAATGAATGAATAAATAGACGAATGGTAAAAAGAGCTAAAATGAGGTAAAAATACAATTAATGAATTATTGAGATGTATTATTAGGTATTACATGGTTGTCAAAAGTCCACCAAACAGGCAAAAAATACATGAATACCTGCTTTTTTCGGCATCGTTTGTAGCCAAGACTGTACAAAACTTGTTCCTTCTTGCTGCCTTGCAGCGTTTCCCAAGTATTTATTTGTATACAAATTCAGAGATGTACTACACTGCAAAAAGTCAGTGTTCAAAAACAAGAACAAAAAATGCAAAAATTAGGGGTGTTTTATTTGAACTAAGCAAAATTATCTGTCAATAGAACAAGAACATTTGGCTTGTCAAGACTTTCCAAAACAAGTAAAATCAGCTAAACTCAATGAACCCCAAAATACCTTAAAATAAGTATATTCTCACTAATAACAACTGTACTACTACATGAGTACGTATTTTCTATTGTTTCATTGAAAATAAAACAGCAAAGTCCATTCAGAGAGGTTGTGAATGAATGAATGAATGAATGAACGAATGGTAAAAAGTGCTAAAATGAGGTAAAAATACAATTAATGAATTATTGAGATGTATTATTAGGTACTACATGGTTGTCAAAAGTCCACCTAACAGGCAAAAAAATACATGAATACCTGCTTTTTTTGGCATCGTTTGTAGCCAAGACTGTACAAAACGTTTTCCTTCTTGCTGCCTTGCAAAATGAGCCAGTGTTTCCCAAGTATTTATTTATGTACAAATTCAGAGATGTACTACACTGCAAAAAGTCAGTGTTCAAAAACAATAACAAAACACACAAAATTAGGGTTATTTTATTTGAACTAAGCAAAATTATCTGCCAATAGAACAAGAAAATTTGGCTTGTCGAGACTTTCCAAAACAAGTAAAATTAAAGCTGCAAGCAGCGATGGACGGGACCGAATTTGAGGGCTCATAAAATCCAAACCGGAGCAGTAATTAGAACTCTTTCATCAACTTTTAATCAGAAAGGTTCAATCTCTCTCCTGTGCTAATTTGAAGCCGACACGACAAACGCGCTCAGAGGAGATAATGTTTGAAAAAAGATGACTGTTTTTACACAACTTTTGTTTTTAAGGGGGAATTGCAAACTTCCTGTTGATTTTTGCTGGTGCTTGTCAGTGTATGAAATATAGTTCTAAGTGATACCTACATGGAGGTTTTTGTTTCATGTCTCTACGACATTCCTACTGGGAGTTACAGACAGTTTTTGTGTTTTCTTCCTAGGGGGCGCTAGAGCGCAATTTTGAGTTTTGGGGTTTGGTTTTTTGATTAGATCTCAATTTTCAGCAGTCCTGATGTGTGTGTCCAATTTGGTGAGTTTTGAAGCATGTTAAGGGGGTCAAATAACAGCTCATAGAGGCGGCGGTATAATAATAAAACACTAGAAATACAATAGGGTCCTCTGTCCCAAAGGGACTCGGTCCCTAATTAGCTACACTCAATGAACCCCTAAATACCTTAAAATAAGTATATTCTCACTAATAACAACTGTACTACTACATGAGTATGTATTTTAAATTGTTTCATTGAAAATAAAACAGCAAAGTCCATTTGGCTGTCATCTGTTTTAATTATGAGACACAATTGTGTCAAAGTCATGATTTTTTTTTTTTTCATGCTTGAAATAAGAAATTATTACTTTAAAAATAGTAGTTTTATACTTGTGAGTGTTGATGACACAGCTTTGCAACAGTTGATATTCTAGTTTCAAGCAAAATCTCAGCAACAAGCTGTAATATCTTACTGAGATCATTTAGGACCAAAACACGTAAAACAAGTAAAACACTCTAACATAAAATCTGCTTAGTGAGACGAATTATCTTATCAGACAGAAAATAAGCAAATATCACGCTTATTTGAGATATTTAATCTTACTTAGATTTCAGTTTTTGCAGTGTACTTGCAAAACCTTTGACGGTTAGTATTACCCTTTTAAATTAGAGTTATCAAAAAAACTTGATAACTGCACTTTAACAAGCTCACAAACTGACTGGCGCCGGATCGCCAGCTTAAATGCTAACATGAAAACAAGAGACATGAATGTCTTTCCCCATTAAGAAACAACATATGCCAATCCAAACCTATACAAACACACTGCTGTCTGAGCAACTATTTGGAATCTGTCCTTGAGGAGGGGGTACTGTCATGATCCGTGGTCCGGATCATGTTTGTATTTTCTGTTAGTTTTGGACTCCTTTAGTTTTTATTTGTGCACCTCTGAGTTTGTTTTGGTTGCCATGGTTACTCATTGTGTTCACCTGTCTCTGATTAGTGCTCACCTGCTTCCCGAGCACTAGTCAGAGGCATTATTTAAGCTTGCCTTTGCCAGTCAGTCGGCCTGGCGTCATTGTTCGAAATAAACCGCTGCTCTAAATGTGTCCACTAGATGTCACAATAGCAATTCTTTGTATCTTTGAAGATTGTTATGTATGCGACATACAGTCGTGGTCAAAAGTTTACATACACTTGTAAAGAACATAATGTCATGGCTGTCTTGAGTTTACAATCATTTCTACAACTCTTATTTTTTTGTGATAGAGTGATTGGAGCACATACTTGTTTGACACAAAATGTGACCAAATCTGCTGAGTCAAAAGTATATATATTTTCGACCCAGCAGATTTGGTCACATTTTCAGTTGACCCATAATAAATTAATCAAATAACCAAACTTCATGAATGTTTTTTGTGACCAACAAGTATGTGCTCCAATCACTCTATCACAAAAAAATAAAGAGTTTTAGAAATTATTGGAAACTCAAGACAGCCATGATTTTATGTTCTTTACAAGTGTATGTAAACTTTTGACCACGACTGTATGTAAAAAAATAAATAAATAAACCACATGATGTTGGTGCACTAGTCGAGGGAAATGAGCAAACTACAAAAATAACATCCCGTAAGTTGATTTTGATATTATTTTTTTTATCATGATAGATTGAAAATTAACACCATTGAGTTGACTGATGAACATTATCACATCATTTATTCAGAAAGTATAAATAACGACAAATAAAGATAGAATACTATTAACCGCAACATGTAAGTGTAAAAAAACAAAAAAAACAACACCATTATGGTTTGCACCTTTTCAGAATGTGCTTGTTCTATTTTTAAACAAAGAAAACAATCTGAAGTTGTCTTTATTTTGAAGTTATCGTGCCGTGATTTTACCAGTTCGGCCCACTTGGGAGTAGATTTTTCTCCATGTGGCCCCCGGATCTAAAATGAGTTTGACACCCCTGCTATAGGCTGTGCTTTCTTAACACAGAGTGATAGTTCTATACTCATAGGAATATGGTACGAGACAGAGGTGTTTTTATGGTGCGTTCGAAGACCGCCAAACAGCGTAGGACGCCACAACTCCCATCATTAATAGTAAATAATAATACATTTTATTTGCTATGCACTTTTCATTAAATACATCTCAAAGTGCCACAGCACAAACAAATATTTTAAATTAAAAAAATGTTTGCCATTAAAACAAATAATACGACTAAAATACTATCAGTGAAGCAACAATGTGTCTATTTATTTTATTATTATTTTATTAAAATGTTTGTGTGTGTGTATAAGTACTTTTTGAGCACATTCAACAATACCACGATCATTTTAATAACTAGGGATGTCCGATAATGGCATTTTGCCGATATCCGATATTCCGATATTGTCCAACTCTTTAATTACCGATACCGATATCAACCGATACCGATATCAACCGATTTGGGTTGGTGCACTAATTTTAAGTGTATCTTGTGTTTTTTATGTTGATTTAATTAAAAAAAAACACAAAAAAAAAAACAAAAAAAAATGAAGCTGATAATAAAAAACCGATACTGATCATTTCTGATATTACATGTTAACGCATTTTTCGGCCGATAATATCGGCAGGCCGATATTATCGGACATCTCTATTAATAACCATGATTATTTTGGTCATGATGGTTACATAACCATTATGTTACAATTGATGTTACATATTATGTTATATTATGTTACATAACCATTATGTTACAATTTCTGTTACATATTATGTTAGAATATGTTACATAACCATTATGTTACATTATCATGTTACACTTAGAGCAGGGGTGCCCACACCTTTTCTGCAGGTGAGCTACTTTTCAATTGACCAAGTCGAGGGGATCTACCTCATCTTCATACTGTATATATCATTTATATGTGTTTATTTATGAAGGAGACATTTTTGTTAACAAGTAAAATGTGTTTAATGATAATACAAGCATGTTTAACACATATATATTCCATATATATGCGTACCAGGGAGGGGGTCTTAAAGGACCATTGTGTGTGTGTGGACAAGGATAAGGTTAGGTGGGATTTACCCTGGATAACCTTTTGGAATCACTTTCTGTTGAAAGAATCAAACGAGGGGTGTTGAAAGTGTTGCCTTATGGACACTTGTGCAACATAACTGTTTTTGTACTGTAAAAATAAAAGAGAAAAACAGAAAGAATGGGAAAATTGAGCTAAAAAGCATAACACATTGAGAAAAAGCTGACATTTTTGATGCTGACAAGGAATAAAAAACAAAGATATGTATATAAATATTAGTTTGTGTCTATTTCATTACAAATGATACCATATTGAGAATGTTAAGAACACTATTGTTTGTTTTATATACGTTGAGGCTCCACGCCACTGCTGTTATTTTTACAATGTAAACTACTTGGCTATTGTTGTTATTTATGTGCATATTTATAAGCACAGTATTGTTTTGTTTGGTGTACTGCAGGGAGGTTATAAAACACTGCAATTTAAATTACGTGCTGAAAGATGCTGAAGCACAGTTATCTTAAATAACATTGAAACTGTTTTCAACAAAGTAGTGAATTTAAAAAGTTCAAAATGTGTTGTCGTCCTGTGGAGTAAGTATGGGAAATGGACCACTGAAACTCTGGTATGGTGACAACCGGAACTCATTGCATAATGCAATTACTCATTTCATGTTCCTGTACGCGCCCGCCTGAAAATAACCTCCAGAAATGTTGAGTAACACCTGTACTACTCGGAGGCGCTCTTACCTAACACGATCCCGCCATCAGCGCAGTGCACAATACGGTCAACATGTGACATTGTAGAGTAGTGCAGTGTTTTTCAACCTTTTTTGAGCCAAGGCACATTTTTTGCGTTGAAAAAATCCGGAGGCACACCACCAACAGAAATCATTAAAAAACGAAACTCAGTTGACAGTAAAAAGTCGCAATTGTTGGATATGACTTAAAAGCATAACCAACAATGCATCACTATAGCTCTTGTCTCAAAGTAGGTGTACTGTCACGACCTGTCACATCACCCCCTGACTTATTTTGATTTTTTTTGCTGTTTTCCTATGTGTAGTGTTTTAGTTCTTGTCTTGCGCTCCTATTTTGGTGGCTTTTTCTCTTTTTTTGGTATTTTCCTGTAGCAGTTTCATGTCTTCCTTTGAGCGATATCTCCCGCATCTACTTTGTTTTAGCAATCAAGAATATTTCAGTTGTTTTTATCCTTCTTTGTGGGGACACTGTTGATTGTCATGTCATGTACGGATGTACACTGTGGACGCCGTCTTTGCTCCACAGTAAGTCTTTGCTGTCGTCCAGTGTTGGTGAATCTTTTGTCATTCTGTTTTTGTTTACTTTGTAGCCAGTTCAGTTTTAGTTTCGTTCTGCATAGCCTTCCCTAAGCTTCAATGCCTTTTCTTAGGGGCACTCACCTTTTGTTTATTTTAGGTTTAAGCATTAGACACATTTTTACCTGCACGCTGCCTCCCGCAGTTTCCGACATCTACAAAGCAATTAGCAACCGGCTGCCACCTACTGATATGGAAGAGTATTACACCGAGCTCTAGACAGCACCGACACTCAACAACAACACCTAATTTGCAGACTATAATCACTGGTTTGCAAAAAATATTTTTAACCCAAATAGGTGAAATTAGATAATCTGTATCTCACGGCACACTAGTGTGCCGCGGCACAGTGGTTGAAAAACACTGGAGTAGTGCAATGCCATGTGAAATGTGTCAAACTTCTTCTCTGTCTTCTTCTTCTTCTGCTGTTTATCGCCTTCAGCATCTAAAAAGCCCAGTTAACAAAGGATCACATTACCAGAGAAGGAGCCCCGTTCAAAATGTTAACTGGTTACCTATCTCACCTCAACGTACGTAGAACGTACTCTACAAAACATCTCTGTGTGTTTATGACTTAATTATTGTTCATTGTTTATAATAAAGTCTTTTTGATTTTTACATTTAACAGTGAGCTGATAATAAGAAAAGTGCTGTCCAATTGTGTCTTTTTTTCTGACACTTCTGAGTAGGGCTGTACATCGTTAAGATTTTATCGGCAGGATACCCTTATTGATATTCCTAATCGATACCCGTGTTTATCGGTACTCTTATCGGTACTATATGTAATTTGTGGAAATAAAGATTTTAAAAACGCATTCTAATTAGCATTAATAATAGTACAAATTAAGTGTGCACGACTGTGAGGAACTTTTAAAGGGGAACATTATCACAATTTCAGAAGGGTTAAAACCATTAAAAATCAGTTCCCAGTGGCTTATTTTATTTTTCGAAGTTTTTTTCAAAATTTTGCCCATCACGCAATATCCCTAAAAAAAGCTTCAAAGTGCCTGATTTTAACCATCGTTATATACACCCGTCCATTTTCCTGTGACGTCACACAGTGATGCCGATACAAACAAACATGGCGGGTAGAACAGCAAGGTATAGCGACATTAGCTCGGATTCAGACTCGGATTTCAGCGGCTTAAGCAATTCAACAGATTACGCATGTATTGAAACGGATGGTTGTAGTGTGGAGGCAGGTAGCGAAAACGAAATTGAAGAAGAAACTGAAGCTATTGAGCCATATCGGGTTGAACCGTATGCAAGCGAAAACGACGAAAACGACACGACAGCCAGCGACACGCGAGAAAGCGAGGACGAATTCGGCGATCGCCTTCTAACCAACGATTGGTATGTGTTTGTTTGGCATTAAAGGAAACTAACAACTATGAACTAGGTTTACAGCATATGAAATACATTTGGCAACAACATGCACTTTGAGAGTGCAGACAGCCCAGTTTTCATCAATTAATATATTCTGTAGACATACCCTCATCCGCTCTCTTTTCCTGAAAGCTGATCTGTCCAGTTTTGGAGTTGATGTCAGCAGGCCAGGGAAGCTAGGGTCCATCTCTGTCGTAGCATAGCTTTCGTCGGTAAAGTGTGCGGAACAAACGTCCAATTTCTTGCCACTTTCGCATCTTTGGGCCACTGGTGCAACTTGAATCCGTCCCTGTTCGTGTTGTTACACCCTCCGACAACACACCGACGAGGTATGATGTCTCCAAGGTACGGAAAACAGTCGAAAAAACGGAAAATAACAGAGCTGATTTGACTCGGTGTTTGAGAAAATGGCGGATTGCTTCCCGATGTGACGTCACGTTGTGACGTCATCGCTCCAAGAGCGAATAATAGAAATGCGTTTAATTCGCCAAAATTCACCCATTTAGAGTTCGGAAATCGGTTAAAAAAATATATGGTCTTTTTTTCTGCAACATCAAGGTATATATTGACGCTTACATAGGTCTGGTGATAATGTTCCTCTTTAAGGAGGAAATATGGTTTGTTACAAACTTTTGTGTGGTGTTGCTCCCTTATTTGTCATTATTCAAAGCTGATTTTAATGTGTAGCAGCTGCAGCTGAACTGAATGTGACAACGTGTCATAATTACGTCGGCCAGCTGGAACAAAAACTACAGATAGCAGTATCGTTAAGAGCTGTAAGACTCTTGAACGCATCATAATTAAATTATCCTCTCAACTCCCCCCAAAATGGATTAACTCGCTGGAATAAAAAAGACAATATACATCCATAAACGTGGACGCATGTGAAAAAGTTCAATATATATTTATCTGTACAGCAATCTATTTATTTATTTATATATATTTATTTATTTTATATATATATTTATATATTATTTATAATTTATACATGCACCTTATTGCTTTTTTTATCCTGCACACCCATGAGCTTATGTAATGAAATTTCGTTCTTATCTGTGCTGTAAAGTTCAAATTTGAATGACAATAAAAAGGAAGTCTCAGTCGAAGTCTAATCGTTAGTCCAGAAAACAGAATGCTGGACGACAGCAAAGACTTACTGTGGAGCAAAGACGGCGTCCACAAAGTACGTCCGAACATGACATGACAATCAACAATGTCCCCACAAAGAAGGATAAAAACAACTGAAACAGTCTTGATGGCTAAAACAAAATAGATGCGGGAAATATCGCTCAAAGGAAGACATGAAACTGCTACAGGAAAATACCAAAAAAAGAGAAACAACCACCAAAATAGGAGCGCAAGACAAGACAACAGCAAAAAAAAGTCAAAATAAGTCACGGCGTGATTCGAGACAAGAGCAACCGTATTTTTCGGACTATAAGTCGCAGTTTTTTTCATAGTTTGGCCCGGGGGTGCGCCTTATACTTAGGAGCGACTTATGACACGCTGTAAGTATATATACAAATGTATTAACATTCATAATAACGTGTAATAAATACGTGTTTCACTATTTTAAGCGTATTATTGACAGAGACACATCACAACGTTTGCTTTTCCATTCAATAACAACAACAACTAATCATGGCAGACTTCATGAGAGACAACGACGACTACCGTATTTTTCAGACTATAAATCGCAGTTTTTTTCATAGTTTGGCCTGGGGGTGCGACTTATACTCGAGCGACTTAGGTGTGAAATTATTAACACATTACCGTAAAATATCAAATAATATTATTTAGCTCATTCACGTAAGAGACTAGACGTATAAGATTTCATGGGATTTAGCGATTAGGAGTGACAGATTGTTTGGTAAACGTATAGCATGTTCTATATGTTATAGTTATTTGAATGACTCTTACCATAATATGTTACGTTAACATACCAGGCACGTTCTCAGTTGGTTATTTATGCCTCATATAGCGTACACTTATTCAGCCTGTTGTTCACTGTTCTTGATTTATTTTATATTGCCTTTCAAATGTCTATTATTGGTGTTGGATTTTATCAAATAAATTTCCCCCAAAAATGTGACTTATATATGTTTTTTTCCTTCTTTATTGTGCATTTTCGGCCGGTGCGACTTATACTCCGGTGCGACTTATACTCCGGTGCGACTTATACTCCGAAAAATACGGTATATTGGTGCATGCTTGGTTATGGTTTAAAGTCATACCCAACGATTGCGACAACGAGTTTTTACTCTCAACTGAGTTTTGTTTTTTAATGATTTCTGCTGGTGGTGTGCCTCCGGGATTTGTTCAACGCAAAAAAATGTGCCTTGGCTTAAAAAAAGGTTGAAAAACACTGATCTAAACAACAACTGTGAATATTTGAACAGTTCTTAGCTCTGTTTCTCTCACAAATACATTACAGATGTCTAACACTGTCTTGCACTTGTGTTTGGGTGTACAAACCCTGTTTCCATATGTTTTGGAAAATTGTGTTGGATGTAAATATAAACGGAATACAATGATTTGCAAATCATTTTCAACCCATATTCAGTTGAATATGCTACAAAGACAACATATTTGATGTTCAAACTGATAAACATTTTTTTTTGCAAATAATCATTAACTTTAGAATTTGATGCCAGCAACACGTGACAAAGAAGTTGGGAAAGGTGGCAATAAATACTGATAAAATTGAGGAATGCTCATCAAACACTTATTTGGAACATCCCACTGGTGTGTGCAGGCTAATTGGGAACAGGTGGATGCCATGATTGGGTGTAAAAACAGCTTCCCAAAAAATGCTCAGTCTTTCACAAGAAAGGATGGGGCGAGGTACACCCCTTTGTCCACAACTGCGTGAGCAAATAGTCAAACAGTTTAAGAAGAACGTTTCTCAAAGTGCAATTGCAATACATTTAGGGATTTCAACATCTACGGTCCATAATATCATCAAAAGGTTCAGAGAATCTGGAGAAATCACTCCATGTAAGCGGCATGGCCGGAAACCAACATTGAATGACCGTGACCTTCGATCCCTCAGACGGCACTGTATAAAAACCCGACATCAATCTCTAAAGGATATCACCACATGGGCTCAGGAACACTTCAGAAAACCACTGTCGCTAAATACAGTTGGTCGCTACATCTGTAAGTGCAATTTAAAACTCTACTATGCAAAGTGAAAGCCATTTATCAACAACATCCAGAAACACCACCGGCTTCTCTGGGCCCGAGATCATCTAAGATGGACTCATGCAAAGTGGAAAAGTGTTCTGTGGTCTGACGAGTCCACATTTCAAATTGTTTTTGGAAATATTCGACATTGTGTCATCCGGACCAAAGGGCAAGCGAACCATCCAGACTGTGATCGACGCAAAGTTGAAAAGCCAGCATCTGTGATGGTATGGGGGTGCATTAGTGCCCAAGGCATGGGTAACTTACACAGCTGTGAAGGCACCATTAATGCTGAAAGGTACATGCAGGTTTTGGAACAACATATGCTGTTATCTAAGCGCCGTCTTGCTTATTTCAGCAAGACAATGCCAAGCCACATTCAGCACGTGTTACAACAGCGTGGCTTTGTAAAAAAAGAGTGCGGGTACTTTCCTGGTCCGCCTGCAGTCCAGACCTGTCTCTCATCGAAAATGTGTGTCGCATTATGAAGCGTAAAATACGACAGCGGAGACCCCGGACTGTTGAACGACTGAAGCTCTACATAAAACAAGAATGGGAAAGAATTCCACTTTCAAAGCTTGAACAATTAGTTTCCTCAGTTCCCAATCATTTATTGAGTGTTGTTAAAAGAAAAGGTGTTGTAACACAGTGGTGAACATGCCCTTTCCCGACTACTTTGGCACGTGTTGCAGCCATGAAATTCTAAGTTAATTATTATTTGCAAAAAAAAAATAAAGTTTATGAGTTTGAACATCAAATATGTTGTCTTTGTAGTGCATTCAATTGAATATGGGTTGGAAAGGATTTGCAAATCATTGTATTCCGTTTATATTTACATCTAACACAATTTCCCAACTCATATGGAAACGGGGTTTGTAACATGTCTCATGTTGGGTTTCTCTACCGTCTGCCATATTGAAGACATTCTGATGAGACTCAGGCTAACTTATAATGAAAACCCAACTCTTCAATAAAGCAGCAGGTAGAAGAGATGCACAAATACCTCTGTACGGCCAAGGAGGTATGGCAACCCCGACCCCCCCCGCCCCCAATGTCCATTGTGGTTGCTGACTTGTCTCATTGTGGGACGTAATGGAGGAAGAGATAAGAGTTGTGGCGCTGTTTAACGCTGCAGCCGCGCTGGCTCCAGCGCTCGCGGCCCGGGCCAATGGGCTGTCTGGCTGCAGGCGGGGGAGGTGTAGGGTTACCCCGCCGCCACAGAACAATGGGCCCACGGCCTGAGTCAGCACTTACGGGGTGGGGGGCTGGTTCGGCCCTCCCCGCCACTCGCTGGCATTTTCCCTCCAACACATGTGGCCAGCCAATGGCGGCCTTGGGTTGTGGAGGGAAAAACGCGCACGCGAACACGCACGCAAACACGCCGCACAACAGTGCAAACGGGAGGAAGTCAAGTGGGGGTTGGGGCGATGTGGGAGAGGGGGAGACAAACAAGCGCTGCATGCTTTTGCTATCTGTGCAGATGTGCGGGTCTGGTACTCCGGCATGTTGTCATTCAGCGGCTTGAGAAAAATAAAGTCAAATGAGGCTAACGTCACTTCAGCTACGCCTGTGTAAAGTACTCTTATTTTGTAGTATCGTTGTCAAATTTAAACAGGACTATGCACGTTTTACAAATAAAGCCCCATTGTGTCTTCTAGTCCTTTTGTTTGGGCCAGTAGTAATACACTTTTCCAACACTTGTGGCAGTACTGAGCTAATAGCCGAGTCATACCAAAGACTATAAAAATGGGACCCATTACCTCCCTGCTTGGCACTCAGCATCAAGGGTTGGAATTGGGGGTTAAATCACCAAAAAGGGATTCCCGGGCACGGCCACCACTGCTGCTCACTGCTCCCTCTCAGCTCCCAGTTTGTGAGGGTGATAGGTCAAATGCAGAGGATAATCTCACCACACCTAGTGGGGGTGTGACAATCATTGGTACTTTTTTTAATATCAACCAAACAAAGAAGTCTGGAGCTAAGGTCATAGCGCAAAAAATATGACTAAAGTGGTGGAGCTGTGTTTTCATTTGCACTTGTATTGACAATTTAGTCGTATTCATTATTAATTTAGTTTATTTATTTTAGCACAACATAAATGTATTTTTCGTCAGTAATTTAAGTCGCTATGTTTAGTTAGCACTCATGTTTGTAATCAGCCTGACCTAAGTCTAAGGTTTCTGTGTTAAGTAAATAATATGAATAATACAAGCTTTCATATTATTTCACAAGTTTGCAAACTGTAAATTATTGAATACGATTAAAATTAATTCAATGTTAATATTCGAGTGGGCCCCTCTGCAGTGGATGAGTTGGGCCCCGAAGTCAGAAAGGTTAAGAATCCCTGTTCTAGTCCATACCTCTATTGTTATTTTGAAGGTTTCTGAAAATATTCAAAGCAAATCAAACTTTTTTTTTTTAAATCCTTGTAAAACCTGTCCCCTGATTGGCAATCAGGAAACACCTGTCCCTGGTTGCCAATCAGGTTTCTTCTTAAGCCTGCCTTGTTCCTCTGGTCTGGGCCTTCCTATACATTTTTTAAGGTCATGTTACTTCTAAACTAGGGTTGTACGGTATACCGGTATTAATATAGTACCGCGATACTAATGAATCATATTCGGTACTTTTCCGCCTCGGAAAAGTACCGGTCCGCCGCCCCGACGTCGTCACATTGTGTCATTGCTGGTTTTACGAGCAGAGGAGCATGTTCGGCAGCGCACAATCACAGAGTACTTACAAGCAGACACAGTGTGTAGACAGAAAAGGTAGAACGGACGCATTTTGGCTTAAAATCTAACGATAAAGGTGAAGTTATAACACTGAAACGCCCTCAGGAAGAGGTACTTTAAGACATGGCTAGCTAGCTAGCGGCTAACGTCCATCCGCCGTCGGCAATGTTGTAGCTTCTTCTAAATCACTAATCATCGTCTCTGTTGCAACAAATAAAGTAAGTTTCTTACAAGTATCATCTCTGCAGGACGAGGAATAGCTAAACATGCTTCACTACACACCGTAGCTCACCTGCATCAAAATGTAAACAAACGCCATTGGTGGATCTACACCTAACATCCACTGTAATTATACCAAGTACAGGCACGTATTTAGTCGATACTACTACGATTACATCGATATTTTTTGGCATCCTCTTTCGTTTAAAAAAAAATGTATATTATATTTATAAACTCAGGAAATATGTCCCTGGACACATGATGACTTTGAATATGACCAATGTATGATCCTGGAACTACTTCGTATCGGATCGATACCCAAATGTGTGGTATCATCCAAAACTAATGTAAAGTATCAAACAACAGAAGAATGAGTGACTATTACATTTTAACAGAAGTGTAGATAGAACATGTTAAAAGAGAAAGTAAGCAGATATTGACAGTAAGTGAACAAGTAGATTAATAATTAATTTTCTACCACTTGTCCTTAATAATGTTGACAAAATAAGCATACTTACCAACCTTGAGACCTCCGATTTCGGGAGGTCAGGGGCGTGGTCGGGTGTGGGGCGGGTGGCGGGGGGGCGTGGTTGGGGTGTGGGGGCGTGGTTGGGGGCGTGGTTAAGAGTCGAGGAGTATATTTACAGCTAGAATTCACCAAGTCAAGTATTTCATATATATATATATATATATATATATATATATATATATATATATATAAAACCAATACTTGACTTTCAGTGAATTCTAGCTATATATATATATATATATATATATATATATAAATGAAAGAAATACTTGAATTTCAGTGTTCATTTATTTACACATATACACACACATAACACTCATCTACTCATTGTTGAGTTAAGGGTTGAATTGTCCATCCTTGTTCTATTCTCTGTCACTATTTTTCTAACCATGCTGAACACCCTCTCTGACGATGTATTGCTGTGTGGCACGCACAAAACTGCTTTCATCAAATGCACTAGAGTCTGGAATCTTCCATCTCTCCCTAGCATGGCCCAAAACCGGTCAATCCTTACTTCCTAAGATCTTCACTGCCAAGCACTTGCTAGTCCACTACTTCTTCCCGGAGGCTATCCAGGTCCAATCGCAGCTGCGGCTTGGAACTTACAAGCGTATTTCTTCATCTTACTCGTAGTCGGTGTCGCCATGGCTGTATCTTCCTCGTTCTTCTGCTTCGTCTCCTTGTTGTGCGCGCAGTTGTGCACTCTCTAAAAGCCGTAGATGTTAATGTCACATATGCATGTACAGTAGATGGCAGTATTGCCTTGTTTAAGAGTGTCACAACATTGCTGTTTACGGCAGACGAACTGCTTTACGGTAGACGAAAACGTGACTGCTGTGTTGTTGCCGCGCTGGGAGGACGTTAATGAAACTGCCTAACAATAAACCCACATAAGAAACCAAGAACTCGCCCTCCATCATTCTACAGTTAGGGGACGGCGTGGCGAAGTTGGTAGAGTGGCCGTGCCAGCAATCAGAGGGTTGCTGGTTACTGGGGTTCAATCCCCACCTTCTACCATCCTAGTCACGTCCGTTGTGTCCTTGGGCAAGACACTTCACCCTTGCTCCTGATGGCTGCTGGTTAGCGCCTTGCATGGCAGCTCCTGCCATCAGTGTGTGAATGTGTGTGTGAATGGGTGAATGTGGAAATAGTGTCAAAGCGCTTTGAGTACCTTGAAGGTAGAAAAGCGCTGTACAAGTATAACCCATTTATCATTTTTAACGTGATTGGGCAGACACGCTGTTTATATTGTGGGAAAGCGGACGTGAAAACAGGCTGTCGACACGTCACTCAGGTCCGCATGGAGCTGGAGGAGGCGTGGCCTCCAGCTCCGCCTGAATTTCGGGAGATTTTCGGGAGAAAATTTGTCCCGGGAGGTTTTCGGGAGAGGCGCTGAATTTCGGGAGTCTCCCGGAAAATCCGGGAGGGTTGGCAAGTATGAAAATAAGAGAATGATAAATGACACAATATGTTACTGCATACGTCAGCAGACTAATTCGGAGCCTTTGTTTGTTTACTTACTATTAAAAGACAAGTTGTCTAGTATGTTCACTATTTTATTTAAGGACTAAATTGCAATAATAAACATATGTTTAATGTACCCTAAGATTTGTTGTTAAAATAAAGCCAGTAATGCCATTTTTTGTGGTCCCCTTTATTTATAAAAGTACCGACAAGTACCGAAAAAATGTTGGTACCGGTACCAAGATATTGGTATCGGGACAACACTATTCTAAGCTAAACAAAACTGATACTAATCCACCTTTTTGGTCTTCCTTTTTTCCGAATAACAATTGATAACGAACGGAATCGTTAAGCAGGATCGAAAGTGCAATCAGAACCGGAACAATCTTATAAATTCCTATCCCTACCAATACTGGATTGGGTTGACCCCCATCTTTACATTCTGTGACTCTGCTGTTTGTGTTGGAATTTATCAAAATTGCCCATAAAATCCACTCCGCATTAGCTCCCTTTACGCTAAAAAATGTATTTAAAGGGGAACATTATCACAATTTCAGAATGGTTAAAACCATTAAAAATCAGTTCCCAGTGGCTTATTATATTTTTCGAAGTTTTTTTCAAAATTTTACCCGTCACGCAATATCCCTAAAAAAAAGCTTCAAAGTGCCTGATTTTAACCACCCGTCCATTTTCCTGTGACGTCACATAGTGAAGCCAACACAAACAAACATGGCGGAAAGAACAGCAAGCTATAGCGACATTAGCTCGGATTCAGACTCGGATTTCAGCGGCTTAAGCGATTTAACAGATTACGAATGTATTGAAACGGATGGTTGTAGTGTGGAGGCAGGTAGCGAAAACGAAATTGAAAAAGAAACTGAAGCTATTGAGCCATATCGGTTTGAACCGTATGCAAGCGAAACCGACGAAAACGACACGACAGCCAGCGACACGGGAGAAAGCGAGGACGAATTCGGCGATCGCCTTCTAACCAACGATTGGTATGTGTTTGTTTGGCATTAAAGGAAACTAACAACTATGAACTAGGTTTACAGCATATGAAATACATTTGGCAACAACATGCACTTTGAGAGTGCAGACAGCCAAGTTTTCATCAATTAATATATTCTGTAGACATACCCTCATGTCAGTAGGCCAGGAAAGCTAGGGTCGATATTCTTCTCTTGATCATTTTCGGGACGGTGTGAGCCAAGACATCCAGGGGGTTTAGCTCGCTCGTCTGCGGGAACAAACTGCCGCCATTGCTTGCCGTGCTACCGAGGTCCTTTGTCCCTGAATTGCTCACACACTCCGGCAGATTCAATGGGGGTCTGGCGGCAGATTTCTTTGACTTTATCGTTGGAAATGCATCTGCTTTGAGTGTCGCAGGATATCCACACATTCTTGCTATCTCTGTCGTAGCATAGCTTTCGTCGGTAAAGTGTGCGGAACAAACGTCCAATTTCTTGCCACTTTCGCATCTTTGGGCCACTGGTGCAACTTGAATCCGTCCCTGTTCGTGTTGTTACACCCTCCGACAACACACCGACGAGGCATGATGTCTCCAAGGTACGGAAAACAGTCGAAAAAAACGGAAAATAACAGAGCTGATTTGACTCGGTGTTTGAGAAAATGGCGGATTGCTTCCCGATGAGCGAATATTAGAAAGGCGTTTAATTCGCCAAAATTCACCCATTTAGAGTTCGGAAATCGGTTAAAAAAATATATGGTCTTTTTTCTGCAACATCAAGGTATATATTGATGCTTACATAGGTCTGGTGATAATGTTCCCCTTTAATCATTGACTTTCTTGACATCTACCTGGGGACACCACTGTCTGCCATGTTGCTTTTGCCTTTGCCGAAATCCTCAGTTTGGTCAATAGGCCGTACAGAATTTTCTGACACAGAATCCGTGCCTTCACGTGGACTTTGCTGTGTGCGGTTTCCAGTTCAAAGGCGTGTCGCCACCTCTGTGCACGCCATCTGCTACCCTATGTAAGCTAAACCTCCTTTATTTATACAATAACCGACAGAAAAGGCTTAGCCACAAAGGTGTGTGGGGGGGAGGGGGCACAATATAGCACGTAAACGAAGACGCATAGTGTTTTTGTTATGTATTTAATCCATACCGTGCCATGTAATACCTTTGACTTGGTGCCGTGCCTGTCACGTGTAATTGCGGCCTGACAACAAAGCCGCCGCCAAAGGACTCCGGGTCCGCCTCATCCTGTTGATCCGATGTAACAAAGACAGCCGTCTTGCTTGCGTGGCTACAGGAAGTCATCCCATACGCTCTAGAAGGTGGACGTTGATGCGTTGACCGTGCTGGAGGTGTCGAATGGCGCCGCGTGGCAGCTGTCTCTACCGCTTCTGGGCTCGTTACCATGGCAACAGTTTTGTTGCCGTGTCAATTTGTCCAGATGAAAACTTTGTGATGTCGTTGTTAGTATTGCAGAACCTTTGTGGTCGGGCTGGACAATTATTCGAATTATATTCAATCAATCAATGTTTACTTATATAGCCCTAAATCACGAGTGTCTCAAAGGGCTGCACAAGTCACGACGACATCCTCGGCTCAGATCCCACATCAGGGCAAGGAAAAACCCAACCCAATGGGACAATGAGAAACCTTGGAGGGGACCGCAGATGTGGGGACCCCCGCCCCTGGGCGACCGGTGGAATGAACGTCGAGTGGATCTACAAACCCCGTTTCCATATGAGTTGGGAAATTGTGTTAGATGTAAATATAAACGGAATACAATGATTTGCAAATCTTTTTCAACCCATATTCAGAACATATTTGATGTTCAAACTGATAAACATTTTTTTTTTTTTTTTGCAAATAATCATTAACTTTAGAATTTGATGCCAGCAACATGTGACAAAGAAGTTGGGAAAGGTGGCAATAAATACTGACAAAGTTGAGGAATGCTCATCAAACACTTCTTTGGAACATCCCACAAGTGAACAGGCAAATTGGGAACAGGTGGGTGCCATGATTGGGTATAAAAGTAGATTCCATGAAATGCTCAGTCATTCACAAACAAGGATGGGGCGAGGGTCACCACTTTGTCAACAAATGCCGTGAGCAAATTGTTGACCAGTTTAAGAAAAACCTTTCTCAACCAGCTATTGCAAGGAATTTAGGGATTTCACCATCTACGCTCCGTAATATCATCAAAGGGTTCAGAGAATCTGGAGAAATCACTGCACGTAAGCAGCTAAGCCCGTGACCTTTGATCCCTCAGGCTGTACTGCATCAACAAGCGACATCAGTGTGTAAAGGATATCACCACATGGGCTCAGGAACACTTCAGAAACCCACTGTCAGTAACTACAGTTGGTCGCTACATCTGTAAGTGCAAGTTAAAACTCTCCTATGCAAGGCGAAAACCGTTTATCAACAACACCCAAAAACGCCGTCAGCTTCGCTGGGCCTGAGCTCATCTAAGATGGACTGATACAAAGTGGAAAAGTGTTCCGTGGTCTGACGAGTCCACATTTCAAATTGTTTTTGGAAACTGTGGACGTCGTGTCCTCCGGACCAAAGAGGAAAAGAACCATCCGGATTGTTATAGTTGCAAAGTTGAAAAGCCAGCATCTGTGATGGTGTGGGGGTGTATTAGTGCCCAAGACATGGGTAACTTACACATCTGTGAAGGCGCCATAAATGCTGAAAGGTACATACAGGTTTTGGAGCAACATATGTTGCCATCCAAGCAACGTTACCATGGACGCCCCTGCTTATTTCAGCAAGACAATGCCAAGCCACGTGTTACATCAACGTGGCTTCATAGTAAAAGAGTGCGGGTACTAGACTGGCCTGCCTGTAGTCCAGACCTGTCTCCCATTGAAAATGTGTGGCGCATTATGAAGCCTAAAATACCACAACGGAGACCCCCGGTATTATTATTTTTTAAACCTTGTTCCGACCTTTCAAACATCCACCCACACTACTCCATCCGATATATCGAACGCAAAACATGTTTTCCCTTTTCCCAAAATTCCCGGTTTTCCCAGAATTTCCAGTAATTTTCTCCCCATTGACAATGACTGGAAAATATGCAATCGACTGCATAGCCCACATTTCTCTTCTGATTTGAACCGTTCCAACATCCACACACTCCACCCACCCTGGATATTCAAGCCAGCAATGTTTCCCATTCCCAAAAATATCCCAGATTACCCAGAATTCCCTGTTTTTCAGGTCATTTTCCCCATTGAAAATGAATATGCCATTTTTCAAACTTGCCCAATTCCTGCATTTCTCAACCGACTCGAACCGTTCCACCACTCATCTCACCTTGGACAGTCAAAAGACCGTTCTCCAAGTTAAAAAAAATTCCAGGAATTCCCAGAATTCCCGCTTTTCTAAGGCCCTATTTTCACATTTTGCTGGAAAGTTTTCTCAGGCGCATTTTTCAAACGTTTTTGACCGTTCCACCTTCAATATCTTCCTTTTATAGGGACAACAACATCACCATTTTTATTTCCGTACAAATTCCCAGTTTTCCCGAAATTCCAGGAATTTCGAAATACCCATTCTCAATTCAAACTGTTGCCATGTCAACATTTTTTAACCGATTCCAAAAATTCCAACACCAACCCATACATATCATCTAGGACAATTGTGCTAAATCAATATTTAAAAAAAAAATCCAGATTTTCCAGAAATTCCTAAATGTCCATAAAATTCCCATTCTAATGAATGAACATATTCATAATCTACAATGCCCTAAATACTCAAAATGTTATCGCATTTTTTAAACCTTGTTCCGACCTTTCAACCATCCACCCACACTACTCCATCCGATATATTGAACGCAAAACATGTTTTCCCTTTTCCCAAAATTCCCGGTTTTCCCAGAATTTCCAGTAATTTTCTCCCCATTGACAATGACTGGGAAATATACAACCGACTGCATAGCCCACATTTCTCTTCATCAATCAATCAATCAATATTTACTTATATAGCCCTAAATCACGAGTGTCTCAAAGGGCTGCACAACAACAATTTGAACCGTTCCAACATCCACACACTCAGCCCACCCTGGACATTAAAGCCAGCAATGTTTCCCATTCCCGAAAATTCCCTGATTACCCGGAATTACCAGGAATTTTCCCCCATTGAAAATGAATGGGCACTATATAAACCTCACACGTATCGGCGGTTTGGCGGCTTGCGCACATAATTAATTACCGGAATTGTAAATTCTAGTTATATAACATATTATTTTCTGCGAATAAACTATATTGTGTGGCTTTTTATTTCTTGTATTTGAGTTTTTGGGTTGTTTTTTTTTAACTTTAGTTTTTTCTTCTTTTTCTTTTTTAACTTGGTTATACCTTATTAGTGTGTAATAACTGTGATATAGAATGTCCAAATTGTTGCATCCCTATAGTGCTTTGTTTGTAGTCCCAGTAACCTCTAGCTCATATTTACTTGATTTGTAAGCCTTCTTTATCGTAACTTATCACATAATTAGCTATAATTGGAAAGTGCATGAGTAACGGCGTGCCAGTGCTGAGTGATAAGACGGTCAAAGACGCACGGCTTCCTCCTGCAACCAAAAATCACCACGTCCTTTTTCCTGCTGTGGAACTGCACTGCTTTTGGTTTCCTGCACTTTTTAGTGCCCCCGACATGCACACACTGCAAAGTGGAACAGATGTCCCCCGTTGAGTGCGTAACAAATTTACAGCCATTTTTCTTCCTCTCCTTTTCACGGCAATGAGGGGTGTGTCGCAGTTGAGTGTGTCGGGGGCATGTGACCCTTTTAGGACTAATTATAAACCTCACCTCCTCCTTGTTAAAAGATAATACTGCTTTTATTGATGCGCTATGCCTCCTCTGTTCACGTCCTTAATGGAATGAAGACTCCTCATTTAATTGCACCAGCGAGCGATAAAAGAAGACTGTGACCAGCCACAATAATAGGTACAGCTGCACCTCCAAATAAGAAACGAGATTATAGAATAGGGGCCTGATCTACTTAAGGCTTGCAAGAGTTAAAATCGTGAAAACCTGATTGACTAAACTTGTGTGCAGAGGGTTGCAATTCATTTAGCGTGTCTTTCTTCATGCTGTTCATCAGAACGCCCACAATACTGGGAGGATAAAATGCTAATTTAATTATTTAGCATGCAGTGGGGTTTATAAAGGCTAAGACAGTCTAGAAACTGGCTGTAGAAATGGCTTTGTTAAATAAAGACTTTATTTATTATTTTAAACAACATCTTAAACAAGTTGAAAAATGTATTCGGGTGTTACCATTTAGTGTCAATTGTACGGAATATGTACTGTACTGTGCAATCTACTAATAAAAGTTTCAATCAATCAATCAATCCCACAATGGGGAAATGATGCGGTTGCAGTGCAGATACAAAAAGTCCACAAAAAATACATGTAAGGTAAAACACATGAGGAAGAAGAGGGAAGTATTAAAAGAACACAAAAGATATAAAAGACATTAAAGGAGCACAGAGCTGATGCAACCAGCTGCCACTTCAGCGGCGCCATTTCCACATACAGCAACAAAAGTAAAACGCAGCAAAAACTGGAAAAGGAGCAATAAATAATACATATTGTGCACGGAGGGGCAAACCGAGAGAGCAAACTCTGTCCTAGGCTGCCCACTAGCTCTCAGCTAATGTCGGGTCCGCATGGATGAGCGAGAATCCGCCACGATTTTCTCGATGAGCTCCAAGCGCACCTGTGAGGTGAAAACCATTTCAGCTGACTACCTCTTGAAGCTCATCAAGAGAATGCCAAGAGTGTTCAAAGCCGTAATCAGAGCAAAGGGTGGCTATTTTGAAGAAATGAGAATATAAAACATGTTTTCAGTTATTTCACTTTTTTTTTGTTAAGTACATAACTCCACATGTGTTCATTCATAGTTTTGATGCCTTCAGTGACAATCTACAATGTAAATAGTCATGAAAATAATGACAACGCATTGAATGAGGAGAAGGTATGTCCAAACTTTTGGCTTGTACTGCACATCAATTCGTACTTTATATTACTTTCATTTACTTTCACGTAAAATAACACTCATTTTTTAGTTGTGTCGCCTTTTATTTTATTTTGTAGTAGTTGCGACTTACTTTTGTTTTCACTTTTTCGAAGTGTGCCTGCAAGTTACACATTGGGGCCAGTGTGCGTTCACATTGGAGTCTGATAAAAAAATTAAAATAAATCACATGATTGATTGAGACTTTTATTAGTAGATTGCCCAGTACAGTACATATTCCGTACAATTGACCACTAAATGGTAACACCCGAATACATTTTTCAACTTGTTTAAGTAGGGGTCCACTTAAATTGATTCATGATACAGATATATACTATCAGATATATACTATCATCATAATACAGTCATCACACAAGATAA
Source organism: Nerophis lumbriciformis (assembly GCF_033978685.3). Taxonomy (NCBI): domain Eukaryota; kingdom Metazoa; phylum Chordata; class Actinopteri; order Syngnathiformes; family Syngnathidae; genus Nerophis; species Nerophis lumbriciformis. Next base: position 17,875,311 of record NC_084576.2, read on the forward strand.
TCATCATCAGAGTATATACAATGAATTATTTACATTATTTACAATATTTACAATCCGGGGTGTGGGATGTGGGGGGGTTAGGCTTGGTTGTTATCATCACTTCAGTCATCAACAATTGCATCATCAGAGAAATGGACATTGGAACAGTGTAGGTCTGACTTGGTAGGATATGTACAGCAAGTAGTGGACAGAGAGAGAGAGAGATCAGAAAGCATAAGAAAAAGTATCTACATTTGATTACCGGTATTTAAATTTGATTATTAACAATCCGGGGAGGTGGGATGTGGAAGGGAGGGTGTTAGTTTAGGGTTGAAGTTGCCTGGAGGTGTTCTTTTAGTGCGGTTTTGAAGGAGGATAGAGATGCCCTTTCTTTTACACCTGTTGGGAGCGCATTCCATATTGATGTGGCATAGAAAGAGAATGAGTTAAGACCTTTGTTAGATCGGAATCTGGGTTTAACCTGGTTCGTGGAGCCCCCCCTGGTGTTGTGGTTATGGCGGTCATTTACGTTAAGGAAGTAGTGTACTTCGGTATCAGGGAGGTGTAGCGGATTTTATAGACCAGGCTCAGTGCAAGTTGTTTTACTCTATCCTCCACCCTACCCACTTTGGAGAAGTGGGTAGGAGTGAGGTGTGATCTGGGGTGGAGGTCTAGAAGTAATCTGACTACCTTGATTTTACTTGCAGTGTAAACAATCAGCTGGGAAAAAAATCAGATCTAAAAAAAATTCCGATTTGGGCCACTTTGGCCTGTGGTGTAAACGTAGTCTTTGTCTTCTTGGACGTGTGTAGTGTGCTCATAGCACTTAATGTGCATGTCTGATTGGTCTTAGTGTGCTGATTACCAAAAGAAGATTTTGTAGCCAAACAGAGGGTTAGAACAGACTCTTCTCTTTGGAAAACAAACTCCTGTCTCGCACCGTCAACATCCAAATGGTGTGTTTCCCTTTGATGTTGTGCTTGTCTTTGTTTTACACAAGGCTACGTGACAAGAGCGTTAGACTACTATCAGGTCCGGATGAAGATCGGGGGTTGCTGTTGCCCGCCATTATGTCCCATGTCCTTCCTTGTGTGTCTGAGGGGCTCGTTATTAGTTGATGGTTAGCTCGCAGTGGAGCCAGCTGTCTTCCAGGACTGGTCTACAGATCCCTTTAAATCTCTCTCCCTCACGCACACACATCGGGTTTTGTCTGCACCCTATTAAATGAGCACCATAAAGCAGAAAAGGGGGCCCCCGATGCCCGCTGTTGCCTCACCCCGACTAAGAATGCCCTGTTCAAACGCTGGACGTTTATGGCGGGTGATATGGAGGCCAAAGGTCGGAGGCCAGGGTCCGACACACACTAGTCGTCTCGGTCGGTAGGAAGCGAAGCGCCCGGCGTCCGTGTAAACACTCCTGAGATGGCCGGGGTCTTTTCTCGCATCTTCAAGTTTGAACTTCTGCAGAGTCATTAGTATTGATTGTTGTTTTTTCTGACGCACAATATCATGCCGAACACTAAGGGTGTAACGGTACGTGTATTGAACCGTTTCGGAGGTGTACCGAACGAGTTTCCACACGGACATATTAAGTAGCGCTGTGTAAACCAGTGTTTTTCAACCTTTTCTGAGCCGAGGCACATTTTTTTCATTGAAAAAATGCGGAGGCACACCACCAGCAGAAAACATAAAAAAAAAAATAAACCCAGCAGCCGATATTGACAATAAAAAAGTCGTTCTCGCAATTGTTGGATATGAATTCCAACCATAACCAAGCATGCATCACTATAGCTCTTGTCTCATAGTAGGTGTACTGTCAGTTTTTTTGGTGTTTTCCTGTGTGTAGTATTTTACTTCTTGTCTCTCTAGTGCAGGCCTGGGCAATTATTTTACTCGGGGGGCCAGATTTAGATTTAAAAAAGTGTGTCTGGGGGTTGGTATATCTATTTTTAGGAACACTAATACAAAACCTCACAATAATGATTGAAAGCTAAAAACGTTATGACAGACCGCCTTAAAGGGGGAACATTATCACAATTTCAGAAGGGTTAAAATCATTAAAAATCAGTTCCCAGTGGCTTATTTTATTTTTCGAAGTTTTTTTCAAAATTTTACCCATAACGCAATATCCCTAAAAAAAAGCTTCAAAGTGCCTGATTTTAACCATCATTATATACAACCGTCCATTTTCCTGTGACGTCACACAGTGATGCTAATACAAACAAACAGCAAGCTATAGCGACATTAGCTCAGATTCAGACTCGGATTTCAGCGGCTTATCACTGTCTGATAAGATCATTACTAACAACTATGAACTAGGTTTACAGCATATGAAATACATTTGGCAACAACATGCACTTTGAGAGTGCAGACAGCCCATTTCAGGCGCGCTAAGAACATATATTTTTCCACGATTTCAGCACTCAGGTTAGCCATACCTAAATAGACACAAAATACTGCATTACACAAGACTACCCGAATGTACTCGAATGATTGAAAAAAATAAATGTTTTTAAGCTAAATTATTGGTAAACACAGTTTATGTATAATAATTTACGTAAAACCGCGAGTAATGAATAAAGTTTTCATCAATTAATATATTCTGTAGACATACCCTCATCCGCTCTTTTTTCCTGAAAGCTGATCTGTCCAGTTTTGGAGTTGATGTCAGCAGGCCAGGGAAGCTAGGGTCGATATTCTTCCCTTGATCATCTTCGGTGGCATAAGGGACGGTGTGAGCCAAGACATCCAGGGGGTTTAGCTCGCTCGTCTGCGGGAACAAACTGCCGCCATTGCTTGCCGTGCTACCGAGGACCTTTGTCCCTGAATAGCTCACACACTCCGGCAGATTCAATGGGGGTCTGGCGGCAGATTTCTTTGACTTTATCGTTGGAAATGCATCTGCTTTGAGTGTCGCAGGATATCCACACATTCTTGACATCTCTGTCGTAGCATAGCTTTCGTCGGTAAAGTGTGCGGAACAAATGACTGACCATTTCGTCGGCTTTCCCCACACCCTCGTATTTTGAACAAATTTCGTCCAATTTCTTGTCACTTTTGCATCTTTGGGCCACTGGTGCAACTTGAATCCGTCCCTGTTCGTGTTGTTACACCCTCCGACAACACACCGACGAAAGTGAGAAAATTGTGACGTCACCGCTCCGAGAGCGAATAATAGAAAGGCGTTTAATTCGCCAGAATTCACCCATTTAGAGTTCGGAAATCGGTTAAAAAAGTATATGGTCTTCTTTCTGCAACATCAAGGTATATATTGACGCTTACATAGGTCTGGTGATAATGTTCCCCTTTAAGAACCCCTGCATGACACCATCAGAATCATGGCACCTGCAAAATGCAACACTTGTCGGTTTGTGGCGACAACAACAATCCAAAGTGAAATGGAATAATCCTTAGAATTTGTGTGTATGTGTGTCCCACCGGTGTGTCGTGGACTGATGGTGGTTCGATGTTGAATGACGCCGCGACACAATGCCGCTTTCCAGGGCAGCGTCGTTCTTTAGACGTTGGCTTTTTGCAGTGTGTCAACACTGTAGGTGATGCATGTGTGTGTGTTCTTGTATTTCAACCCTTCTTGAGACACCAACAAGGAAAAGTACATTCCATATGAGGACCGGTGAACAAGTTAGGACCGAAATCCTGGTCCCAATACGGAAAACCATTGCATCTAATAGAGAGCCAAATACTAGAGTCTGTGAACATTGCTCCAAAGTCAGGATTTTTTGTCGATTGAATGTGTATACAAAAATAAACAATGACAGGTGCAAAGGCAGCAATATATGATAAAACAAGACGGCAGCTAAAGAAGGACTTCCCTATTCATCCCTGAAAAAACCTGCCAGTACTTTTGTCATAATTTTGCCAAGTAAAATTCCGATTAGTACCATAACATTGCCAAAATATTAAAGTTTTCTTATAAAATTGTGACTTTTGTCGAGGAAAATTACGACTCTTTTCATAAAATTGCCAAAATGTTAAGCTTGTCTTGTAAAGTTGCGACTGTTATTGAGTAAAATTACAACTCCTATCATAATCTTGCACAAATGTTCAGTTTTTCTTGTAAAATTTTGACTTGCGTTGAGTAAAATTACGACTTTTATCTTAATACTAGAAGTAGGCATTTTTCGGAGGTCTCAAGAAGGTGAGAAATTCAAGAACGTGTGTGTGTGTGTGTGTGTGTGTGTGTGCGTGTGTGTGTGTGTGTGTGTGTGTGTGTGTGTGTGTGTGCGTGTGTGTGTGTGTGTGTGTGTGTGTGTGTGTTCTTGTATTTCTACCCTTCTTGAGACATCAACAAGGAAAAGTACCTTCCATATGAGGACCGGTGAACAAGTTAGGACCGAAACCCTGGTCCCAATACGGAAAACCATTGCATCTAATAGAGAGCCAAATACTAGAGTCTGTGAACATTGCTCCAAAGTCAGGATTTTTTTGTCGATTGAATGTGTATACAAAAGTAAACAATGACAGGTGCAAAGGCAGCAATATATGATAAAACAAGACGGCAGCTAAAGAAGGACTTCCCTATTCATCCCCGAAAAAACCCGCCAGGTGAACAGCTGACTTTTGTCATAATTTTGCCAAGTAAAATTCCGATTAGTACCATAACATTGCCAAAATATTAAAGTTTTCTTATAAAATTGTGACTTTTGTCATTGAAAATGACGACTCTTTTCATAAAATTGCCAAAATGTTAAGCTTGTCTTGTAAAGTTGCGACTGTTATTTAGTAAAATTACAACTCCTATCATAATCTTGCACAAATGTTCAGTTTTTCTTGTAAAATTTTGACTTGGGTTGAGTAAAATTACGACTTTTATCTTAATACTAGAAGTAGGCATTTTTCGGAGGTCTCAAGAAGGTGACAAATTCAAGAATGTGTGTGTGTGTGTGTGTGTGTTCTTGTATTTCTACCCTTCTTGAGACATCAACAAGGAAAAGTACTTTCCATATGAGGACCGGTGAACAAGTTAGGACCGAAATCCTGGTCCCAATACGGAAAACCATTGCATCTAATAGAGAGCCAAATACTAGAGTCTGTGAACATTGCTCCAAAGTCAGGATTTTTTGTCGATTGAATGTGTATACAAAAATAAACAATGACAGGTGCAAAGGCAGCAATATATGATAAAACAAGACGGCAGCTAAAGAAGGACGTCCCTGTTCATCCCTGAAAAAACCTGCCAGTACTTTTGTCATAATTTTGCCAAGTAAAATTCCGATTAGTACCATAACATTGCCAAAATATTAAAGTTTTCTTATAAAATTGTGACTTTTGTCGAGGAAAATTACGACTCTTTTCATAAAATTGCCAAAATGTTAAGCTTGTCTTGTAAAGTTGCGACTGTTATTGAGTAAAATTACAACTATCATAATCTTGTAAAATTTTGACTAAAAATTACGACTTTTATCCTAATACTAGAAGTAGGCATTTTTCGGAGGTCTCAAGAAGGTAACAAATTCAAGAACGTGTGTGTGTGTGTGTGTGTGTGTGTGTGTGTGTGTGTGTGTGTGTGTGTGTGTGTGTGTGTGTGTGTGTGTGTGTGTTAAGGATCCCCCTCCTCCTCCTGACTTCCAGCTGGATACAACACAAGGAATTTGGAGCAATGATGGCAAAGCGGATGTTTAGTACGTTTCAAGCGCAGTTGAGCCAGAGAGAGTTTTTTCGCCGATTTTCCCTGACTCAGTTGATTATTTCCAGTCTTGTGTTTTCTTTTGTTCAAGGTGGTAGCTGGTAATTACTTACGAGAGGAGCGACCACATGACTTTAAAGATCGTGCACATTGATGTAGTTACAAACCTGCTGTTGACTTTTGGATTGTTTTAAGTCTTTTCATTTTGTACTGGTATTGGTATTGGTATTAGTTTATGTTGAACAGGCGTACAGTTTAAATGTGGTACATCACGTATCTACAGTTTCTTGTTACTTGTCCAAAAAGGAGTACCGTATTTTCCGGACCATAGGGCGCATTAAAGGAGTTTTTTTTTCTTTCTAAATGGAAAACACTTCCTTGTGGTCTACATCAGTGTTTTTCAACCACTGTGCCGCGGTGCCGTGAGATACAGTCTGGTGTGCCGTGGGAGACGATCTAATTTGACATATTTGGGTTAAAAAAAATTTTTGCAAACCAGTAATTATAGTCTGCAAATGATGTGTTGTTGTTGAGTGTCTAGAGCTCGGCAGTGTAACCGTGTAATACTCTTTCATATCAGTAGGTGACAGCTGGTAGCTAATTATTTTGTAAATGCAGGTAAAAAGGTGTCTTATGCTTAAACCAAAAATAAACAAAAGGTGAGTGCCCCTAAGAAAAGGCATTGAAGCTTAGGGAAGGCTATGCAGAACGAAAGTAAAACTGAACTGGCTACAAAGTAAACAAAAACAGAATGCTGGACGACAGCAAAGACTTACTGTGGAGCAAAGACGGCGTCCACAATGTACATCCGAACATGACATGACAATCAACAATGTCACCACAAAGAAGGATAAAAACAACTGAAATATTCATGATTGCTATAACAAAGTAGATGCGGGAAACATAAGATATGAAACTGCGACAGGAAAATACCAACAAAGGAGAAAAAGCCACCAAATTAGGAGCGCAAGACAAGAACTAAAACACTACACACAGGAAAACAGCAAAAAACTCAATAAGTCAGGGTGTGATGTGACAGGCGGTGACAGCACACCTACTTTGAGACAAGAGCTATAGTGATGCATGCTTGGTTATGCTTTAAAGTCATATCCAACAATTGCGACAATGACTTTTAACTGTCAACTGAGTTTATGATTTCTGCTGGTGGTGTGCCTTCGCAAAAAAATGTGCCTTGGCTCAAAAAAGGTTGAAAAACACTGGTCTACATAACATGGAATGGTAGTTCTTTGGTCAAAATGTTGCATAGATTATGTTTTACAGGCCATCTTCAAGCCGCTTTCTGACAGTCGCTTCCGGATGCGCCATTTTGTGGGCGGTCTTATTTACGTGGCTCACCTTCGGCAGCGTCTTCTCCCCGTCATCTTTGTTGTAGCGGTGTAGCGTGCAAGGACGGGAGTGGAAGAAGTGTCAAAAGATGGAGCTAACTGTTTTAATGACATTAAGACTTTACTTCAATCAATAATGGAGCAGCACCTCCTCATCCATGGCTCACTAGTGCAATAACAACGCTGGAAAAACCCGCGAAAACCGTCTGACTGGAACTTTCTAATAACTATAGTTCCGTAAGTGAATAATGTAAACTCACTACACCGGTAGCATCTCCTCATCCGTGGCTCACTAGTGCATCAACAACGCCGGGAACATGAAAAACCATCATATTGCCGTCATATTGTAGTCTACACGTATCACTTATGTGTGACTGCCATCTACTGGTCACACTTATCATTTCATAATGTGCCAAATAAAGTAGCTTTGAGGTCAATAAGCACAACCAACATTTTTTCATACATTAGGCGCACCAGGTTATAAGGTGCACTGTCAAGTTTTGAGAAAATGAAAGGATTTTAAGTGCGCCTTATAGTCCGAAAAATACGGTAGATGGAATCAGAGTTTATTTTGCCCCGCCTCTTTTTCATTTCATAGCTATTGCTCACACTTGTGTTAACTTCTTGTGCTCCATCTGTGACACAAATACATAAATAAATGAACAAATAGTTGTTTGTAAGTATATTTATTAGGGCTGTGAATTGTTGGGCAATTCGATTTCTTGGGGTAACGATTTGATTTAAAATTAATACTTTTTTTAATAACAATGGGTGCTAGTTTAATCATTAACTACATTCCTCCATAAGATAAACTGCTCTGATAAATTTGTACATTACTTAAAATAAAACTGGTTTTGTTCAATAAAATTAATAAAAGCAAACAAAACCAAGGCAACAAGAGAAGTATCCAACACTTCTCTTTTTCTAAAGTATATGTGTACGGCAGATATGATCATTTACATCAGGGGTCCTCAAACTACGGCCCGCCAGCGTCCAAAATCTGGTCCGCGGGAAGTCCCAAGTTAAAAAAAAAAAAAAGTTATTTTAAGTTTTTTTTTAATTATTTTTTAAAATCTGTCCTTTCTATTCCATTTTCCACTTTCGATGTCTCGTAGCCACTCAGGCAAATCCTATTGTCTAAAAATGCATTTTCCCATTGATAAGGTGACATCATCGCGTTCGCGCCGCAGTGTCGGATGAGCGCGAAGTAAATGCGCGATCTTTCAGTCAATTAATGTGCGAGGAATATATATATATATATATATATATATATATATATATATATATATATATATATATATATATATATATATATATATATATATATATATATATATATATATATATATATATATATATATATATATATATATATATATATATATATATGTCTTAATAAGGTTATCCAAAAAATAGTGCTCGATACCGTAGTAGAGCGCAATATATGTATGTGTGGGAAAAAAAATCACAAGACTATTTCATCTCTACAGGCCTGTTTCATGAGGGGGGGTTCCCTCACTCATCAGGAGATTTTAATGGGAGCATTCACATACCATGGTTTATATAGGGCACAGAGTGGGTGGGTACAGGCTGGCGTAGGGGCGTGGTGATTGGCTCATGTGTTACCTAGGAGGTGTTTCCGTCTGTGGCGGCATGCTGTTACAATTTCGCTGCGCTTGTTGAGGGATGACAGGTCTGGACGGTAAATAATAAACAGTTTCTCTTTCAAGCATAGGTTGCATCTTTTATTACCACTATTGTAAGGTGTGCTGGATGCAAGAATTTGCCATGTTATTGAATATTCAACATTATTGTCTTTGAGGTCCCAAATGTGTTTGCTGAGTTCTGTGGTATTCCGCAGGTTTTGGTTCCTGAAAGAAGCCTTGTGATTGTTCCATCTGGTTTTGAATTCTCCCTCGGTTAATCCTACATATGTGTCGGATGTGTTAATGTCCTTGCGTATTACCTTAGATTGGTAGACAACTGATGTTTGTAAGCACCCCCCGTTGAGAGGGCAATCAGGTTTCTTTCGACAGTTACAGCCTTTGTTGGTTTTGGAGTCGCTCTGTCCGGGGGCCGACGGCTCATTTGCAATTGTTTTGTTGTGGTTTGAGATGATTTGTCGTATATTGTTCATACAGCTGTAGCTCAATTTAATGTTGTTCTTGTTGAATACTTTTCTTAGGGTGTTGTCTTTGGGAAAGTGTTTGTCAATCAGATTGAGGAATTTGTGTCCAATGTTAGTTGAGACGTTTTTGCTGTATGGGGGGTTGTACCAGATGATGTCGTTTCGTTTTCTGTTCTTTTTTGGCTGGTTTCCTGGCGTGGGTTCATAGGTGAGGGTGAAATTGTATCCGCTTTCATCAAGGGCTTTTTGGTACGGGGGGGTTGCTTGGTCAAATTCAGCTTTGCTAGATGACAGCATCGATAGCCTTTTATTAATTCCGGTAGGTATTCTTTTCGTGGTGGTGGGTGGGTGGTTGCTGTCATGGTGCACGTATTGGAGTGTTGTGTTGGGTTTCGTGAATGGTTGGTAGCTGTTATTTCTCAGGTTGAAAGTGACGTCAAGGAAGTTGACGGTTTGCTTGTTGGCTTCAATCGTGATCCGTAGGCCGTTCTCTTTGAAAATTTGGCATATGCGCTTCTTGGTATTCTCGCTGCTCCTTGGCGAGGCGCGACACACTGCCAGTCCGTCATCACGGTAAATACCAAGGTTCAGATTGAGGCTAGCGAGCTGGGAGAGGAGGAAACTCCCAACGAGTTCACACGTTTCTGCTCCGTCAAAACTTCCCATAGTGACGTCAAATGTTGCATTGTTCTTTTTTTGCCATGGTGTACTGTTGTGGATGAGAATGGAGTTTTTTGCGTGGATGATGATGTTTCTTTCGTTGCCTGTGATTGAGTCGTAGTCTGAGGCGAAGTCTAGTGCTTGAGTCAGTAGGTCTTGCGTGATGGAAGGGTAAAATTCTTCGATATCAAAGGAGATAAAGTTGTGCTGTTGTTTGTCTTGGATGTTGTTGAACCATTTGATTACTGCTGCTGTGTTTCTCCATTGGTTGAGTGGTGTTTTGTCCTTGATTTTTGTGTTGACTCTGTCCAGGATTATTTTGCTGTTGTTTAATGCATCCAGCGGGGCATCACAACAAAATTAGGCATAATAATGTGTTAATTCCACGACTGTATATATCGGTATCAGTAATTAAGAGTTGGACAATATCGGAATATCGGCAAAAAAGCCATTAATGGACATCTCTACTTATTACGTATGTAACGACCATGTTTAACTGACTCGACTAAAACGGAAGAACGCGAGTGCTTATCGGAAGACATTTCGATGTCAACTGGCAGTCCAGCTTTGCACAAGTAAACACACGCCGCAGCAACTGCTTGTATCGGAGATAACGTACCGATGTCAATACCGGATCGGACACCACCCATGAAGAGACTAAGTCGGGAGGTGGCCTTCAGCTGTTAGTGCCAATGTTGTTTTGACCCGGTGCTAATTAGAGACTGCAACAGTTGTTTGCTTTTGTAGACCACACACTATACTGTAGCAGACGCAGCCATTTATGGAGTGGAGGTCTCATTTGGGGCCTTCCAACAACACAAGTTGTTATTGTTATTGGGGACGGAGTGGCGCAGTTGGGAGAGTGGCTGGGCCAGCAACCTGAGGGTTCCTGTTTCAATCCCCACCTTCTACCATCCTAGTCACGTCCGTTGCGTCCTTGAGCAAGACACTTCACCCTTGCTCCTGATGGGTCCTGGTTAGCGCCTTGCATGGCAGCTCCTGCCATCAGTGTGTGTGAATCATACTTGCCAACCCTCCCGGATTTTCCGGGAGACTCCCGAATTTCAGTGCCTCTCCCAAAAAATCTCCCGGGACAACCATTCTCCCGAATTTCTTCCGATTTCCAGCCCCCTCCAGGTCCGTGCGGATCTGAGTGAGGACAGCCTGTCGTCACGTCCGCTTTTCCTCCATATAAACAGCGTGCCGGCCCAGTCACGTTATAACATCTACGGCTTTTGGAGAGTGCACAACTGCGCACGCAACAAGAAGGAGACGAAGCAGAAGAACGAAGAAGAGACGAGTGACAGAGAATAGAACGAGGATGGACAATTCAACCCTAAACTCACTTCCTTTCCTGAAAATTAAATTTCACAGATGCTGCCCATACCTATGCTCCTTCAAAGGCTGTGCTACTGGCTGCAAAGCATTGCACTTTCAAATACTACAATGAGTAGAGGAGTGTTATGTCAATCAATCAATCAATCAATCAATCAATTCCTTTATTGTCATTGTCATAATAACACTTAAGTCACAAGATTTTGTTTGAGCTTTGTCCAGCGGCATAGAAACTGCATTGATGTGCAGGTTGACAATAGTTTACATTTTAGCATTGTCAGGAAGATGGCGAATAGAGGGACGTGGGGGTGGGAACAGTCAGATGTCTGATGGGTGTTACGTTGATGTTGCAGCCATGCAATGTCCAGAGCACAGTTATTGAGGTGGTGAAGAGTGAAGTAATAAGATGGTCCGGGGCAGCAAAGGGGCAGGCTGTTCATTTAGCAGTCTCACAGTCTGGGGATACAGACTGTGAGACATTCTGGTGGTCCTGGCGCGAATCGATCTATACCTCCTTCCAGAGGGTAGCAGGTTGAAGAGGCCATGTGCTGGGTGGTATCTGTCCTTCAGGATGTTGTGTACTCGCTTTAGGCAGCGAGTTGTGTACATGGCACTCATCTCTGGGAGTATTGTAATTTTCCTCACCGCTTTAAAGGGGAATATTATCACCAGACCTATGTAAGCGTCAATATATACCTTGATGTTGCAGAAAAAAGACCATATATATTTTTAACCGATTTCCGAACTCTAAATGGGTGAATTTTGGCAAATTAAACGCCTTTCACAACGTGACGTCACATCGGGAAGCAATCCGCCATTTTCTCACTTTCGTCGGTGTGTTGTCGGAGGGTGTAACAACACGAACAGGGACGGATTCAAGTTGCACCAGTGGCCCAAAGATGCGAAAGTGGCAAGAAATTGGACGAAATTTGTTCAAAATACGAGGGTGTGGGGAAAGCCGACGAAATGGTCAGTCGTTTGTTCCGCACACTTTACAGACGAAAGCTATGCTACGACAGAGATGGCAAGAATGTGTGGATATCCTGCGACACTCAAAGCAGATGCATTTCCAACGATAAAGTCAAAGAAATCTGCCGCCAGACCCCCATTGAATCTGCCGGAGTGTGTGAGCAATTCAGGGACAAAGGACCTCGGTAGCACGGCAAGCAATGGCGGCAGTTTGTTCCCGCAGACGAGCGAGCTAAACCCCCTGGATGTCTTGGCTCACACCGTCCCTTATGCCACCGAAGATGATCAAGAGAAGAATATCGACCCTAGCTTCCCTGGCCTGCTGACATCAACTCCAAAACTGGACACAGATCAGCTTTCAGGAAAAGAGAGCGGATGAGGGTATGTCTACAGAATATATTAATTGATGAAAACTTTATTCATTACTCGCGGTTTTACGTAAATTATTATACATAAACTGTGTTTACCAATAATTTAGCTTAAAAACATTTTTTTTTTCAATCTTTCGAGTACATTCGGGTAGTCTTGTGTAATGCAGTATTTTGTGTCTATTTAGGTATGGTTAACCTGAGTGCTGAAATCGTGGAAAAATATATGTTCTTAGCATGCCTGAAATGGGCTGTCTGCACTCTCAAAGCGCATGTTGTTGCCGAATGTATTTCATATGCTGTAAACCTAGTTCATAGTTGTTAGTAATTATCTTATCAGACAGTGTTAAGCCGCTGAAATCTGAGTCTCAATCCGAGCTAATGTCGCTATACCTTGCTGTTTGTTTGTATTGGCATCACTGTGTGAGGTCACAGGAAAATGGACGGGTGTATATAACGATGGTTAAAATCAGGCACTTTGAAGCTTTTTTTAGGGATATTGCGTGATGGATAAAATTTTGAAAAAAACTTCGAAAAATAAAATAAGCCACTGGGAACTGATTTTTAATGGTTTTAACCCTTCTGAAATTGTGATAATGTTCCCCTTTAAGCACTCGCTGGAGGGCCTGTTGGTTCGCTTTAGTGCAGCTAGCAAACCGCACTAAAAAGCCGTAAGTGAGGACACTGCTGATGGCACAGTTGTAAAAGTTGACCATTGATTTCTGCGTAATGTTTGCGCATTTTAGTTTCCTCAACAACAAAAAAAGACGTAGGGCCTTTCCGACTGTAGAAGCAGTGTTAATGTCCCAGCATAGATCTTCTGTTATGTTCACCCCTGAGAATTTGAAATGCTTGACCCTTTCTACGAGATTGTTATTAATTAAAAGTGGAGGGTGTATATGTGTAAATAAATGAACACTGAAATTCAAGTATTTCTTATATATATATATATATATATATATATATAGTCTTGGAATTCACTGAAATTCAAGTATTTCTTATATATATATATATATATATATATATATATATATATATATATATATATATATATATATATATATATATATATATAAAGAAATACTTGAATTTCAGTGAATTCCAAGACTATATATATATATATATATATATATATATATATATATATATATATATATAAGAAATACTTGAATTTCAGTGTTCATTTATTTACACATATACACCCTCCACTTTTAATTAATAACAATCTCGTAGAAAGGGTCAAGCATTTCAAATTCACTGAAATTCAAGTATTTCTTATATATATATATATATATATATATATATATATATATATATATATATATATATATATATATATATATACATATATATATATATATATATATATATATATATATATATATATATATATATATAAAAAGAAATACTTGAATTTCAGTGAATTCTAGCTATAAATATACTCCTCTCCCCTTAACCCCGCCCCTGCCCACCCCAAATCTCCCAAATTCAAAGGTCTCAAGGTCGGCAAGTATGGTGTGAATGTGTGTGTGTGAATGGGTGAATGTGGAAATAGTGTCAAAGCGCTTTGAGTTCCTTAAAATAAAGGTAGAAAAGCGCTATACTAGTATAACCCATTGTTGTTGTTGTTTTACAGCACAATACTTCATTATCCATATTATCTTTTTTTTTCATTGCTTCCGGAAAAGTCATTAAGAATGTGTTGAACCGACACCTGTTGCTTTCAGGATATTGTGTACTAATACAGTGTGTGTTGTCTCCATGCCAGTCCTTTACACTCTGCACACTGGGCGGCCCAGTTGCCCAGCAGCCAACGCCCTTAAGAACAGACCCTGCAGTGTGTGTGTGTGTGTGTGTGTGTGTGTGTGTGTGTGTGTGTGTGTGTGTGTGTGTGTGTGTGTGTGTGTGTACACACAGGAAGTGTGTGTCAGAGGAAGTGGGTGGGTTTGCACAGGTGCGTGGACCTTGTGACTCCTGGCCGGTGCATCTGAGGTCCCCCGGCCCAGAGAGTAACCTCCCCTCAGCAAACACGTGACGGAGCTGCAGGAAGTGTGTGTGTGTGTGTGAGTGTGTGTGTGTGTGTGTGTGTGCGGCGGGGGGATCAAGTTGCACGCAAATGGTGTGTTTAACCTGAAAACCGGCAAAGTCCGCAGGTTTCGCTCGTGCCGACCTCGAGGTGAATGTGTTCGTTGGTGTTCAGAAGCAGACTAAGAGCAAACAGTCGTATCTGGTGTGTGTGTGTGTGTGTGTGTGTGTGTGTGTGTGTGTGTGTGTGTGTGTGTGTGTGTGTGTGTGTGTGTGTGTTCTTGTTTCTCTACCCTTCCTGAGACATCAACAAGGAAAAGTACCGGTCGAACAAGTTAGGACCAAAATCATGGTCCCAATACAGAAAACCATTGCATCTGATAGAGAATGTCTCATTTGCACCCCTGCTGGTGAAATCTTATCAAAATTAGGGTGGTCCCAAAAAGGAGGGATTTTTCAAATTGACTGTGTGTCGGTTTTAAAAGTGCTCCCCCGCTGGTCTACATATGTAATAGCAAGTGTGTGTAAGAAATTGAAATGATCCCCCTTTTGTCAAAATCAATGGAAAAAATAAATAAATAAATATGTTGTGGAGGTTGCCCTCCAGTGGGTTCCTCAGACCACCAAACACTGCCATGAGAGCCCGGATCAGGGTTACAACACTGTTTTATTTTCACAAATTAGTGCAGGGGTTTTGCTTTCCAGCAAACTGTCTCACTCCAGCTCCAACAACGTGTCTCATCCCGGCTGCTCCCTTATAACAGAGCGACAGGTGATTAGATAACCAGGCCCAGGTGGGCCATCTACGCAGGGGCGCCGCTAGGGATTTTGGGCCCCATGAAAAGAATCTTTACAGGGCCCCCAACACAGTGTCATTATTTTTTCTGTATTATAATTTCATCATCATTAGGGGCCTCTCTGGGCCCCCCTCCATCACGGGCCCCTAGAATCCGTCTCCTTTACCCCCCCTTTTCGGCGCCCCTGCATCTACGCACCTGTCGCTGATTTTGAGGCCGGTCCTGGCACACCCCGCTTCGCTGCAGGCCCGCAGGCCACGCCCAACATATGTATAAACAGACATACTGTAACAACTTGAAGTAAATAATGAAGATTAAAAACCAATTACAAACAAAACATTTCAAAATGTACTAAAAGCATTCTTTTTCTCACGTGTTACCTTTTTTCTTATAAAATTGGGAAACGTTTCTCATATTCTGTCCGTTTCCGTAATATTGCGATATTTTCTCGTAAAATTAGTACTTTTTAATGCAAAATGATGACATTTGTCAGATACAATTCAGACTTGTATCACAATGTTGCCAATTTTTCTGTTGTTCTTGTAAAATAGTGACATTTTCGGAGTAGAATTATGACTTTTGTCATAATTTTGCCCAGTAAAATTCTGATTATTATTACGCTATTGCCAAAATGTTGAATTTTTTTTATAAAATTGTGACTTTTGTCGAGTAAAATTACGACTCTTTATAAAATTGCCAGCTTTTCTTGTAAAATTGCGGCTGTTATTGAGTAAAATTCCAACTTTTATCATAATATTGCACGAATATTCAGTTTTTCTTGTAAAATTCTGTCTTGCGTTGAGTAAAATTACGACTTGTATTATAATACTGCCAAAAGTGTTTCTTGTGAAATTGTGACCCTTTTCTTGTGAAATTCCAACTCATTTTTCACAACAAGCTTTTTTATATTTGCATAGTTTGTATGTATTATTAATGTTGTAAATACACATATTTATATATCTAGAAAGGGTGGTCCTAAAAAGGTAGGCATTTTTCGGAGGTCTCAAAAAGGTAACAAATACAAGAATGTGTGTGTGGACTGAGCTGGGATAATCTCCTGCTCAAAGGCTTTGGGGAAGGCAGCCGATACAGTTTTGAAAGGGATTCACCGGTCACAACATTAGGGACACCTGCATATTACAAACATTGTCTGTTTTAAGTTTTTGCAAAAGATTCTTAAAATGAATAGAACAGCTTGGTCCTATAGAATATCTTTCACTTTTGCTTTTTTTCAATTTAGGTCCTCAAAAACAGCATTGCGCTTCTGTCATTTAGAGGATCTTTGACTAGTGTTTTTGCAGTTGGTCCGTATAAACGGCCGAGCGAGAGGATCTTTGCCTATTGTTTTTGCAATAGTTTCTCAAAAACAGTAGAACTCCTGTTGCATTGAGAATAATTTGACTAATATTTTTGCGAGTCTTTAAAGACAGCAGAGGGCCCCTGTCATTTTGAGGATCTTTGACTAATGTTTTTGTAGTAGGGTCTTAAAAATAGCCGAACGCTCCTGTCATTTAGAGGATCTTTGACTTCTGTTTTTGCAGTTGGTCCTTAAAACAGCAGACCGCTCCTTTCATATAGAGGATCTTTGAGTAGTGTTTTTGCAGTTGGTTCTTAAAAACAGAAGACCGCTCCTGTCGTAAAGAGGATCTTTGACTTAAGTTTTTGCAGTAGATTCCGAAAAACAACAGAGCGCTTCTTCTTTCTCCATTGCTTTGTGCAGGAGGTTCCTAAAAACAGCAAATATCGAGAATAATTTGACTGATGCTGAGCGCTCACAATTTCATTCTAATCACCACAATGACAATAAAGATTCCGATCCACGTAAAGCATTGGTGTCAAACTCTGGCCCGCGGGCCAAATTTGGCCCGCCGTGTAATTTCACTTGGCCCTTGAGGCGATATCAAATTAACACTAAAGCTGGCCCGCCGATCCTCCCGGGAGTCTTCCAAACGCCAGCCGGCCAGCCAGCCCAACGAGTGCTGGCCTAGTCACATAACATGTGCGGCTTCTGCACGCACACACATTAGAATGCAACGCATACTTCATCAACAGCGATACAGGTTACAGTGTAGCCGAATAAAAAACTTTAACACTGTTAGAAATATACGCCACACTGTGGATCCACACCAAACCAGAACCCTTGGCAGCACTAACTCTTCCGGGACGCTACAAGGTGTGTGTGTGTGGGGGATTCTGGGTATTTGTTCTGTTGTGTATATGTTGTGTTACGGTGCGGATGTTCTCCCGAAATGTGTTTGTCATTCGTGTTTGGTGTGGATTCACAGTGTGGCGTATATTTCTAACAGTGTTAAAGTTTTTTATACTGGCACCCTCAGTGTAACCTGTATCGCTGTTGATGAAGCATGCCTTGCATTTGCTCGGGTGTGCGTACAGAAGCCGCACATATCTTGTGACTGGGTCTGAACGATGTTAGAATGGATGAAAAGCGGCCGTGACGATAGCTCGTAGAGTACGTTAAAGGTTAATTTGTTCAACCTTGGCCCGCGGCTTTGTTCAGTTTTAAATTTTGGCCCGCTCTGTATTTGAGTTTCACACCCCTGACGTAAAGGATCGTTGACTGGAGTTTTCTCCGTAGGTTCAGCGCCCCTGTCTTATAGAGCAGTGTTTTTCAACCTTTTTTGAGCCAAGGCACATTTGTTTCATAGAAAAAATGCGGAGGCACACCACCAGCAGAAATCATTAAAAACTGAAACTCAGCAGCCGATATTGACAATAAAAAGTCATCGTCGCAATTGTTGGATATGACTTTAAAGCATAACCAAGCATGCATCACTATAGCTCTTGTCTCAAAGTAGGTGTACTGTCACCACCTGTCACATCACACCCTGACTTATTTTGAGTTTTTTAATGTTTTAGTTCTTGTCTTGCGCTCCTATTTTGGTGGCTTTTTCTCTTTTTTTTAGTGTTTTCCTGTAGCAGTTTCATGTCTTCCTCTGAGCGATATGTCCTTCATCTTCTTTGTTTTAGCAATCAAGAATATTTCAGTTGTTTTTATCCTTCTTTGAGGGGACATTGTTGATTGTCATGTTCGGATGTACTTTGTGGACGCCGTCTTTGCTCCACAGTAAGTCTTTGCTGTCGTCCAGCATTCTGTTTTTGTTGACTTTGTAGCCAGTTCAGTTTTAGTTTTGTTCTGCATAGCCTTCCCTAAGCTTCAATGCCTTTTCTTAGGGAGGCTCACCTTTTGTTTATTTTAGGTTTAAGCATTAGACACCTTTTTACCTGCACCCTGCCTCCCGCTGTTTCCGACATCTACAAAGCAATTAGCTACCTGCTGCCACCTACTGATATGGAAGAGTATTACACTACTGAGCTCTAGACAGCACCGACACTCAACAACAACACATAATTTGCAGACTATAATTACTGGTTTGCAAAAAAATATTTTTAACCCAAATAGGTGAAATTAGATCATCTCCCACGGCACACCAGACTGTATCTCACGGCACACTAATGTGCCGCGGATCTATACCCAGGACACGTTGGGAAGACTATGTCTCCCGGCTGACCTGGGAACGCCTCGGGATCCCCCGGGAGGAGCTGGACGAAGTGGCTGGGGAGAGGGAAGTCTGGGCTTCCCTTCTTAGGCTGCTGCCCCCGCGACCCGACCTCGGATAAGCGGAAGAAGATGGATGGATGGATGGATGACTACATTTTTTTTTTTTTGCAGTTTGTCCATAAAAAGCAGCAGGTAGTTCCTGTCGTACAGAAGCTATTGTTTGTTGTTGTTTTGCTTAGTTGTTTTTTTTAAAAACTTGAACAAACTGGGGGCCACTTTCTAAAAAAAAAGAAGAGTTTAGTTGAGGAGCCATGCAGGCGGTGGGTGCTAACATGCTTAATCTGGTTTTCTTCTAAAGCTGCCATTTTCCAGCCATTTGTCACGATGCGCGTTCCTGTCCCAGACAGGATCGTTATCCTCGCTGCGTAAATGGCGGAACTAGAGTGGGTAGATAACACACACACACACACACGCTGGAATAGCCACCTCCAACCAAAAGGCAATACATTCCAGCGTGGGTGGTCTCCCCATCGCCACAAGGGTTAATGACAGCCCTGTTTGGAGGGTGCGAGCACGACGCCAGAGACACGCACGCAAACACGCACACAAAGCCTGGCTAACAACGCTGACACGCGGTCATGTGGTCATGTGGTCATGTGGTCGCCCGGCGTCTGCTGAAGAAGTCGGGTGAGGTGATGACTGTTTAGTGACTTCCAGGGGTCAGCTCGCGTGTCGGATCGTGTGTGCTTATTGAGCGATTGTTATGACTAAGAATACACCAGAAAGGATTGTGTATTCGCCATATCGCATATACTTGATTATACTGTACTGTGTAAAAGTCTCAACAGGAGGTCTAGGCCTTGTTCATACTGCAGGTCAATTCCCATATGTGACCTGTATCGCATTTTTCCACATCAGTGTGAACTGTGCAATTACGAATTTGTCAAATCCGACCCAGGCCTCTTTGGTATGTGGAGATCCTTGATGATGCGTCTGTTATATAGAAGATCTTTGACTAGTGTTTTTGCAGTAAGTCCTGAAAAACAGCAAAGCGCTTCTGCTCTATAGAGGATCTTTGACTAGTGTTTTTGCAGTAGGTTCTTAAAAACAGTCTACCATTCTTGTCATCTAGAGCAGGGGGGTCAAACTCAAATACAGAGTGGGCCAAAATTTAAAACTGAACAAAGCCGCAGGCCAAGGTTGAACAAATTAACCTTTTTAATAGGGACCCAAACAAGTTTTGCATTGAATATTGAACAAGCAAGGCTTATATAACTTTATAGTGACATGCAAAATCGAGTTTCTAATAATAATATTAATAATTAAATACAATTAAAATATAAATGGAATGCCTCTTTTCTATTTGCAGCCTTCTGAGGTAAATATCAACATTAACTTTTTCCACAGGCTAATAAATTTGAAAATAAAATAATGAATAAACCAACCATTCAGGACTTTAAACTGCTCAGTTTGCAACACACTGATCTAATCTGATGTGCCCAAGCCAGATACCTGCCATCTTTTCTTGGATGCGAGTTCATTAATGTCGGGGCTCAGGCTTTAAGCTGAGGCAACCCTCATTATCGAACGAAGGTGTTCATAGCGAGCTGACGTCACGTCCGCTTTTCATCCCTTCTAAAAACGTGCCCGCCCAGTCACAAGATATGAGCGGCTTCTGTACGCACGGCAAAGCATACTTCATCAACAGCGATACAGTCAGTCAGTCCAGGGTGTGCCCCGCCTACCGCCCCAATGCAAGCGGTAGAAAATGGATGGATGGATGGACTTATTTTTAACACTTTAATGACTGTGACCCTTTTGGGTCCGAGGAATCTTTAACATTCCCCAAAATGGAGGGGAGCCCTAGTGGTCCAAATTAGAGATGTCCGATAATGGCTTTTTTATTGCCGATATTCGATATTCCGATATTGTCCAACTCTTAATTACCGATTCCGATATCAACCGATACCGATATATACAGTCGTGGAATTAACACATTATTATGCCTAATTTTGTTGTGATGCATTAAACAATGTAACAAGGTTTTCCAAAATAAATCAACTCAAGTTATGGAAAAAAAAATGCCAACATGGCACTGCCATATTTATTATTGAAGTCACAAAGTGCATTTTTTTTTTTTTAACATGCCTCAAAACAGCAGCTTGGAATTTGGGACATGCTCTCCCTGAGAAAGCATGAGGAGGTTAAGGTGGGCGGGGTTGGGGGGACGGAGGTGTATATTGTAGCGTTCTGGAAGAGTTAGGGCTGCAAGGGGTTCTGGGTATTTGTTCTGTTGGGTTTATGTTGTGTTACGGTGCGGATATTCTCCCAAAATGTGTTTGTCATTCTTGCTTGGTGTGGGTTCACAGTGTGGCGCATATTTGTAACAGTGTTATAGTTGTTTATACGGCCACCCTCAGTGTGACCTGTATGGCTGTTGATCAAGTATGCCTTGTATGTGTGAAAAGCCGTAGATATTATGTGACTGGGCCGGTACCCAAATGCAGTGCCTTTAAGGCACGCCCCTAATATTGTTGTCCGGGTGGAAATCGGGAGAAATTCGGGAGAATGGTTGCCCCGGGAGATTGTCGGGAGGGGCACTGAAATTCGGGAGGGTTGGCAAGTATGACTGGGAGACGCAACTGCTCTGTACTTCTCCCTACGTCCGTGTACCACTCCGTACTGCGGCGTTTTAAAAAGTCATAAATTTAACTTTTTGAAACCGATACCGATAATTTCCGATATTACATAAAAGCATTTATCGGCCGATAGTATCGGCAGTGCGATATTATCGGACATCTCTAGTCCAAATGTATATTGTTTTGGTTTCGCAAATAAAAAATATCAAAATAATCGCCCATACGTAAACATTCTGCTTCACCGCAATGTTGGAATTAAACTTACACTTTTTATCATGAAAAATCTGGTCTTTTTTTTAGTCTAAAGTCTCGCCTTAAGGATGATCGGACATGTGTTTGAGAATAAAAAACAGCTGCCCGTCCCCCATAGCTTGGCCGAGTCACCCAAAAGGACAAAACACTGGCTAAGTTCCCCACCCAGCACTTTGGACCAAAACAAAAGGCAACCAAGTCTGTGTTTGGACTTGAAGTCCACACTGACACATTTAAAAAAAAAAAATAAAAAAAAAATAAAAAGATTTTCCCCTTTTGTCCCGCCACAAAAACTGACTCTTTGTTTTGGTTCTCAAGCATCTAAATGCACAAACACCAAGTTCTCCTTTGTGCACACATGACGTGCACAAACACACTCTTACCTTTCTTCCTCCATTCATTATAAGCTCGACCGGACCCCGGATCATTCATGTCCAAATGAGCGCGTGTTTGGACCCCAAAAAGGGCTTTTAGTCCCAATTATTTTACACACTTTACATTAAGCACAGTGATGTGGGTGTGTTGTGTTCAGGT
Organism: Nerophis lumbriciformis; assembly: GCF_033978685.3. Taxonomy (NCBI): domain Eukaryota; kingdom Metazoa; phylum Chordata; class Actinopteri; order Syngnathiformes; family Syngnathidae; genus Nerophis; species Nerophis lumbriciformis. Next base: position 17,897,509 of record NC_084576.2, read on the forward strand.
GCCAAGCGGCCCAGGCGAGGGCCGGGTGCCAGGCGCGGATAAAGAGCAGATGGCGGCCCTGACGGGGCAGAAAAACCTCTTCAGTTTTCCCACGTCCTATTCAGCCCCCGCACCGCCGCGACAGGTTGCATTGGGACTTGAATGCAGCGCCCGTCATAAGGCAGGAGAAAGGGAAGACAAACGTTGCAGGTCTGTTTTAGTTTCATATATGGGCCTTTACAACTATATATACAACATTAGCTTAGCATTAATGAGGAAGGCAAGAAAGTTCATTTGGAACTAATAAAGCCCAGACCTCTTTATTGTATTAAAAAAAAAAAAAAAAAAAGTCCTAAATCCGAATCAGCCCCTAAATGTAATAACTTGTTCCTGGTCCCATTTCTGACATTTCCTGAAAGTTTCATCAAAATCCTGTGAATGAAGCCTCTTGTCTGTCATCCACTGTCTTTGTCTCTGTGGGTGGAGGCGGGGAGGCTGGCATACACACACAGTTGTTTGTCCTGATTGCGGACGGTTTCTAAAAGTTTGATGAAAATCGGCCCATAACTTGTTGAGTTATTTTGCTGACTAACTGACGAACTGGTGAAAAAAATAAGAGTCTTGTATAAAGAAAACATGTATACATTCGTCATCAATTTATGGAGGTTAATTTGTATATAACCGATTTTTTTGCGTTTAAATTTTGTGATCTTGATGAATTTTTTTTTTACACAAAATTATGCCAAAATTTTCATTGAATAATGATTTGTGAGCAAAATTTACTTGTTTAGAAAATAAAGTATTTTAAAATGTAATGCATAAAAAATTCAGTGTAAAAAAAATGAGTCTAAAAAAATTCAGTGTAAAAAAAGTTAGTCGGAAAAAATTCAGTGTATAAACATTCACTGTAAACAAATCAGTCTAAAAAAATCAGTGTAAAAAAAGTCTTTCTAACAATGTAAAAAAGTTAATTTGTGTCTTTATTACCAAAGCATATTTTGACACAAAATTTATACAACCGATTATTTTGCGTTCAAATTTTGTGGACTCCATTTTTTTTTTTACACAAAAGTATGCCGAATATTTCATTCAATGAAGATTTGTGAGCAAAATGTGCTTGTTTAGAAAATAAAGTTTGTCAAAATACAGTATTTTGAAATTTGAAAATTGTTTGGATTCAGTGAAAATTCAGTGTAAAAAGGTCAGTGTATAAAAAAACATTGTAAAAAAAATCAGTCAAAAAAAATTCAGTGTAAAAATATCAGTGTAAAAAAATTCAGTGTAAAAAAAGTCTGTCTAAAATTTTTTTTTTTTTAAAGTTAATTTATGTCTTTATTACCAAAGTATATTTTGACACAAAATGTATATAACCGATTATTTTGCATTCAAATTTTGTGGACTCCATTTTCTTTTTACACAAAAGTATGCCGAATATTTCATTCAATGAAGATTTGTGAGCAAAATGTGCTTGTTTAGAAAATAAAGTTAGTCAAAATGCAGTATTTTGAAATGTTGTGCATAAAAAAATCAGTGTAAAAAGGTCAGTGTATAAAAAAATTATGTGTAAAAAAAGTATGTCTAAAATATTTTTTTTTTTAAGTTAATTTGTGTCTTTATTACCAAAGCATATTTTGAAAATGTATCTAACCGATTTTATTGCTTTCAAGTTTTGTGAACTCCCTTTTTTTTTTTTTTTTTACACAAAATGATGCCGAATATTTCATTCAATAAAGTTTTGTGAGAAAAAAGTGCTTGTTTAGAAAATAAAATTTGTCAAAATAGAGTATTTTAAAATGTAATGCCTAAAAAATTCAGTGTAAAAAAATTCAGTGTATAAAAATCAGTGTAAAGAAAATTTGTCAAAAAAAATTCAGTGTAAAAAAAATAAGTCTAAAAGAATTCAGTGTAAAAAATGTCTGTCTAATTTTTTTTTTTAATTTAATTTGTGTCTTTATTACCAAAGCATATTTTGACACAAAATGTATACAACCAATTTTTTTGCGTTCAAATTTTGTGAACTCCATTTTTTTTACACAAAATTATGCAGAATATTTCATTGAATAACGATTTGTGAGAAAAATGTGTTTGATTAGAAAATAAAGATTGTCAAAATAGAGTATTTTAAAATCTAATGTCTAAAAAAAATCAGTGTAAAAAAATTCAGTGTATAAAAAATCAGTGTAAAAAAAATCAGTCAAAAAGAAATTCAGTGTAAAGAAGTATGTCTAAAATATTTTTTTTTAAATAGTTAATTTTTGTCTTTATTATCAAAGCATATTTTGACACAAAATGTATACAACCGATTGTTTTGCGTTCAAATTTTGTAAACTCCATTTTTTTTACACAAAATTATGCTGAAAATTTCATTGAATATAGATTTGTGAGAAAAATGTGCTTGTTTAGAAAATGAAGTTTGTCAAAATACAGTATTTTAAAATGTAATGCCTAAAAAATTCAGTATAAAAAAATTCAGTGTATAAAAAATCAGTGTAAAAAAAGTCAGTCAAAAAAAATTTTGTGTAAAAAAAAAAATCAGTCTGAAAACATTCAGTGTAAAAAAAAAAATCAGTCAAAAAAAATTCAGTGTAAAAACAATCAGTAAAGATTTAGCTTCAAAATTCAAGACTCCGTGAATTATGACTGAAGCAATTGACCCTGTCCTAGAACCAGCCAATGAGGTGTGAAGTTTGCAGTCATGTGACTCAACCGGAAGTATGTCTTGAATTTAGAATATTTCTACACAAAACTTTTTTTACACACAGATTTTTTTTTTTTTACACTGATTCTGGGTGTTGTTGATAAATGGCTTTTGCTTTGCATAGTAGAGTAATAACTTGCACTTACAGATGTAGCGACCAACTGTAGTTACTGAAAGTGGTTTTCTGAAGTGTTCCTAAGCCCATTTGGTGATATCCTTTACACACTGATGTCGCTTTTTGATGCAGTACCGCCTGAGGGATCGAAGGTCACGGGCATTCAATGTTGGTTTTCAGCCTTGCTGCTTAACATGCAGTGATTTTTTTCCAGACTCTCTGAACCTTTTGATGATATTACGGGCCGTAGATGGTGAAATCCCTCAATTCCTTGCCATAGCTGGTTGAGAAATGTTGTTCTTAAACAATTTGCTCGCGCATTTGTTCACAAAGTGGCGACCCTCGCCCCGTCCTTGTTTGTGAATGACTGAGCATTTCATGGAAGCTGCTTTTATACCCAATCATGGCACCCACCCGTTCCCAATTAGCCTGTTCCCCTGCGGGATGTTCCAAATAAGTGTTTGATGAGCATTCCTCAACGTTCTCAGTCTTTTTTGCCACTTGTGCCAGCTTTTTTGAAACATGTTGCAGGCATCCAATTCCAAATGAGCTAATATTTGCAGAAAATAACAACGTTTACCAGTTCGAAAGTTAAGTATCTTGTCTTTGCAGTCTATTCAATTGAATATAAGTGTGTATATATACATATATATATATATATATATATATAGGAGGCCTCTGCTCGGACTGGCATTAGTTTCCCTGCATCTGGCCTCCATTGTCCACTAGCCCCTGAGCGACAGTAGCTATAGTTCCCACGGAGACAGTTGCTGTGCTGGCACACTTCTGTGGTGTAGCCTGTACACACACACACACACACACGCTGAAATCAGCCACCTTTCTTCGCTATTTCCTGTGTGAACTTCTCTGAAACGGGCCAAGTCACGACAGGAAGTGGTATTGGGGTCACGTCCGGGCACGGGAGGCTGACAGGTGTCTCGTCTGTGGAATTTCCCGTGAGAAGCAGAATTGTTTTTGTTGTTCTTTTAAACGTCCCATGTTCTAGTATTTCCTGCACCGATTTTTAATATATCTCAGAAGTCCCACCAGGGTCCAAAGTATGTCCTCTGGGGCCATTTTCTATACACTTAAAAGAGAAAATGTGTCAAAGGCTATTTGTTTCTTTAAATAAGTGCTGTCAAATTTTCAAAATAAGACTCCTCACACTTTAGCATTTTGATGAATCACGATCAGTGTTAGGAAAAAATGTGTTGGATAATAACAGCATCGTTACTTTTACTAGTAACGAGTAATCCGATTAATTGCATTAATGTACGTGACAAGGCCGTTACCGCTACTTTTGATGTTGTCGCACGTCAACAAGATATCAAGTTCAACGCAGGAAGTCACTTTTTACTCGTGAAAGCGACAAGCAGCACCTCACTAAAATTAATTTGGCATTAAATAGAAGAAGGCAACATCACACAGCAAACAACACACAACATGTAGGTACACACACACACACACACTACTACTGCTACTACTACTACGAGGGAATAACGAACAACAAATCAATAAATGAAGTGGCAAGCTTGTAATACTACGATACCCCGTTTGTGGACAAGGAGACTATAGCCATTAGAGTACATTCAATCTCTTTGTTAACTAGCGCTAACACAGTCCAGGGAAAAGATTCAACAGAGCTGCCAGAAAACTGCTGCTGCAAAGCTAACAAGCACAGTTGAGCTAAAATGCTGAGCACACGCTCGCTGACGTCACACCTCACTTGTTTGTTTTTTTTGGTTCACGTAAAATCCAACAACGGCGTGTTTCGGTACCTGGGTTGTGCGTGATGTTACGCCCTGTTGCCGACTCAGTTAAGCTACCTCTGGGCAATGTTGCAATTTTCAATGCCAACAATGAAACCGAGTAAAAAAAAAAACTCTCCAATGTACGTAAAGTAAAGCCTCACATGTCCTAAAATGCACTAGCTTGATGCTAATATACAATGCCTTTGCGATTGGTATGCTACTGATTAGCATTAGCGATTTTACATGGCGACTTTCACGCCTCCAAATTTGTTAACGAAAACTACAACAAAAATGCACGTCGCACTCAAACAGCTGGTGCGTAACAAGTGCAATACTTACAGTGTTAACACGTTTTAGGGCACAACAGAAAACGGGGGGAAAAAAACACCACCACTACTGCTATCTAATGTCTTGCAACTGTAATAGCGACTTAATGTCATACTTGCAAACTAAACAACAAAATGTGATCATGAAACGAGATGGATGAAAAATAAGATGTACGTCTTACTAAAATAAGAATAAGTTAAAAACCATAAAAAAATGTATTTAATTTTTTTTGTATGTTTGAATAAATAAATAAAATAAAATGCCTTCATTTAGAAAATAAAAGTTGGGACTAATTAATTATATTCAGTTAATTTTTTAAATGTTGCATTAAAAGAATAATTAATATTCATTAACACACTCAAAAGTATAGAAAATAGGTACCGTTGAGTACTGTATTTTCCGGACCATAGGGCGCACCGGATTATAAAACGCACTGCCAATGAATGGTCTATTTTCGATCTTTTTTCCTATATAAGGCGCACCTGATTATAGGGCGCATTAAAGGAGTCATATATATATATATATATATATATATATATATATGTTTTTTTTTTGTTTGTTTGTTTTTTTTTTACATTCAGACTTTGCTTAAATCAATAACGGAGCAGCATCTCCTCATCCATAAACAACAACAACGGAAATGTGTCCCGTGAAAAACCGTCCGACCGGAACTCTCTAATAACTAAAGTTCCTTGGGTGAATAATGTAAACTCCCTACACCGGTATGTTTTAGCGCTTTCATGGCGAGTTTACTGACAGATATAAGTAAGAACTTTACACTACTTTATATTACAAATGACAACAGCCGAGGATAAATGTTGCATAACAAAAAGATAGAGAAAAAGAAGCTTAATGACTACGGTGTCGGCACGGACTACAAATTTTCCAGGACTTATGCAGATCCCAAATACAGATCAGCAGGCACCAGAAGGTAAGAAAAGTTGCTTTTTCATAATATTGCGAAACAAAACGCCAGATAAGATGACTTACTTTATACACACAATATAATGATACTCATATGTTGAAGCACAGTACAATCCATTAAGCGGTGCGGCTTCATAGCTTACCAAAGTCATACTAAAACATTTTGATAGTTTTTTGAGCGCCGTGTGTAATGTTCTATATTTTCAATGGAACATTTAAAATGTTGGTGTTGTTTATTTGAGTCATATTGCCATCCTAGTGCAGTCTACACGTATCTCTTATGTTTCACTGCCATCTACTGGTCACACTTATCATTACACCATGTACCAAATAAAAGAGCTTCGAGGTCGGTAAGCAGAACCAGAATTATTCCTTATATATGTCGAGTTTTGAGGGGAAAAAATTATTTTAAGTGCGCCTTATAGTCCGGAAAATGCGGTACTGGTATTGATTCCGATGTATCAGGAATTGGTACTGTATCGGTCCAAATGTTAATGGTACCCATCCTTATGTGCAATACTGTACTGTAGTGTGTACTGTACTGTACTACTAACATTTCTAGTTGGTCATTTTTGTGCATTTAGACCAGGGGTGTCAAACGTACGGCCCAGGGGCCTGATCAGGCCCGCGAACAGGTTTTATCCGGTTTGCTAAGTATAAAAATGAGCCAAAATGTTCGAATGAAAGAAACTGCTGTTCTAAATGTGTCCACTAGATGTGGCATTAGCAATTATTTGTATCTTTGTAGATGATGCTACATATGTACAGATAAATAAACCACATGCTGTTAGTGCACCAGTCAAGGAAAATGAGCAAACTACATAAATGACATTCTGTAATTTAATTTTGATATTATTTTTTTATCTTGATAGATTGAAAATTAACACCAATGAGTTGACTGATGAACCTTATCACATAATTTATTTTAAAAAAGTATAAATAACAACAAATAAAGATAGAATACTATTAACCGCAACATGTAAGTGTAAAAACTAAAAAACAACAACATTATTATTTGCACATTTTCAGAATGTTGTTCTATTTTCAAACAAAGAAAACAATCCGAAGTTGTCTTTATTTTGAAGTTATCGTGCCGTGATTTTACCAGTCCGGCCCACTTGGGAGTAGATTTTTCTCCGTGTGGCCCCCCGATTTAGACCTAAAAACATGGAAACACACGATATGGCGAGGGCCAAAAATCCCATCCAATTTGTTTTCTCTCCTTCTCAATACGTTTTCTCCGTTCGTCTTCCTGGAAATAAATAGAGCTCGAAGACGGGAAATGTGCGTCCACCCCCCCCAAGATTGATCAAAGATGGCAGTCAGTTCTAACTGTAATCGTCGCTGACGCTGCTGTCATTTCATCAGAGGCAACACGCCACAAACTTCTCGTGTATGTTCTCAACCACCTTTTCCGCGGCTCGCACGATACGCGGCGAGAAACACCAGACCGCGTGTGGCGTTCTTCTCTTCTTGTGTCGGTGTGACTTACGCTCAACTCGAAGCCCTCCAAGAAGTGCGTGTGTGTGTGTGTGTGTGTGTGTGTGTGTGTGTGTGTGTGTGTGTGTGTGTGTGTGTGTGTGTGTGTGTGTGTGTGTGTTCTGGCAACTTAATGGGGACATCACTCTGTTTACACAGTCACCTTTAGGGGACCTCTGATGGTATGGGGACAAAAAAACAGGGAAACCTTTACTGTGATTCTGTATGGTATCCATCCTTAGTTAAAACTAATATATTTTTCCAAAAACAAAATCTGGTTTAGTGTTCCTTTGTCATGTCTGTGTGATAATGTTTTGTTTTGGTTATGTTCAGGATTGGTTTTTGGACTCCTTGTGCACTCTTGTTTGTTTTGTCACCATAGCGACCATTCGTTTTCACCTGCCCTCATGTCACGCACCTGATTCATTTGAACTCACACACCTGTCACTAATCATGTCACTGTTATTTAAACCTGTCTTTTTCTGTTGATCATCCTGGTGACATTATCCATACTACCTCTGCTACCCATGAGATTCCCGTTTACTATAGTTCATGCTTCATGCCATGCTACAGTAAGTGTTTTTGTTTCATGTTCATAGTTAATTGCCTTTGTGCTAGTCTTTTGGTTTCATTAGTCAAGTTTGTTCTCTGCCATTGTGCGCGCCTTTTGTTTGCTTCTTTTTTTGTAGTTTGTTAGTGTTTAAATAAATATGTACTCACCTACAAGCTATGTCCGATCCAGCTTTACTTGCATCTCGGGAAAACAAACAACCCATAGTCCACGTCTTGACATCCTTAGGATGACATTTTCATGCAGCATGTATTTTTCGGACTATAAGTCACAGTTTTTTTCATAGTTTGGCCGGGGATGCGACTTATACTCAGGAGCGACTTATGTGTGAAATTATTAACACATTACCGTAAAATATCAAATAATATTATTTAGCTCATTCACGTAAGAGACTAGTCGTATAAGATTTCATGGGATTTAGCGATTAGGAGTGACAGATTTTTTGGTAAACGTATAGCATGTTCTATATGTTATAGTTATTTGAATGACTCTTACCATAATATGTTACGTTAACATACCAGGCACGTTCTCAGTTGGTTATTTATGCCTCATATAACGTACACTTATTCAGCCTGTTGTTCACTATTCTTTATTTATTTTAAATTGCCTTTCAAATGTCTATTCTTGGTGTTGGGTTTTATCATATAAATTTCCCCAAAAAATGCGACTTATACTCCAGTGCGACTTATATATGGTTTTTTCCTTCTTTATTGTGCATTTTCGGCCGGTGCGACTTATACTCCGGAGCGACTTATACTCCGAAAAATACGGTAGTTTAGAGTTAAAAAATAAAATATGTATCTACCAACTTTACTTGCATCTCGGGGAAACAAAACCCTCACAGTCCACGTTATGACACCCAGTAAGAATGATCAGCACATTATTTCATCAATCCAGAGATTTAAAGACGTGTATGAGCTAACTGGGCAGTGCTCATTTTACCTAATTTTTTTTATGCCTCCACAACCTGTACAAAGGGTGGTCCCCACAAGTGATGAGCAAAAACTTGGTCCCCATTCCGAATGATAACCAGTGTGTGCGTGTGTGTGTGTGGGTGTGCGTGGTTAAACTGGGATTGGGCGAGCAAGCTAGAGAGAGGCTGGATGGAATCCCATAACAACCCTTCTTTTTTTTTCTGCTACAGTAAGTGTTTTTGTTTCATGTTCATAGTTAATTGCCTTTGTGCTAGTCTTTTGGTTTCATTAGTCAAGTTTGTTCTCCGCCATTGTGCGCGCCTTTTGTTTGCTTCTTTTTTTGTAGTTTTTTAGTGTTTAAATAAATATGTACTCACCTCCAAGCCATGTCCGATCCAGCTTTACTTGCATCTCGGGAAAACAAACAACCCATAGTCCACGTCTTGACATCCTTAGGATGACATTTTCATGCAGCATGATTATAAAACATTATTACCTTAAAGTATGACTCACATTCAGAATTTTCCATCCTTGGAGTTGCAGATAACTTCATTACTGCTAAATAGAGTTTAGTTTTCAGTAATGTCACAGAAGATGCAGGATTTGCTTTAACATTTAAGTGGTGAAACTTCCTATAAGAGGACAGCTGTAGTGATGTATTCTGAGGATCATGTCATATTTAATTTAAACTTTTTTATTTTATTTTAAATGGTCCTCAGTAGTCACGTACAAATTTGTGTGAATTATGCAAAATGATTTAAATTTGGTCCCCATGAACCATATTAACTCTTTTTTTCCCCAGGGTCCCCAGTAAGAATGATCAGCACATTACTTCATCAATCCAGAGATTTAAAGACGTGTATGAGCTAACTGGGCAGTGGCCATTTTACCTTTTTTTTATGCCTCCACAACCTGTAGAAAGGGTGGTCCCCACAAGTGATGATCAAAAACTTGGTCCCCATTCCAAATGATAACCAGTGTGTGTGTGTGTGTGTGTGTGTGTGTTTGTGTGTGTGCATGCGTGTGTGTGTGTGTGTGTGTGTGTGTGTGTGTGTGTGTGTGTGTGTGTGTGTGTGTGTGTGTGTGTGTGTGTGTGTGTGTGTGTGTGTAGGAGGATGGTTAAACACAAGCTAGAGAGAGGCTGGATGGAATCCCATAACAACCCTTCTTTTTTTTTCTACTAGCCCATTATAAACAAAGTTGATGACATCACTGTTATGTTAAAATGTATTTCTCAAATAGTTGGAGGCTTCGGAATGAATTAAGCACGATTTATCGCATTTTCAACTTAGTACCTGTATTTGGAGCAATACTCGATGTGTTTGGGTTGGTAAAGTTAACGCAATAATAAGTGAAAACTGGAAAAAAAAACAGCGGAAATGTTGACGGGACCTGCTATCTGTGCCCTGGGCCGTCGTGAGTTTCACATGTGACTGTACAAAATGAACTACAAACCCCATTTCCATATGAGTTGGGAAATTGTAATAGATGTAAATATAAACGGAATACAATGATTTGCAAATCCTTCTCAACCCATATTCAATTGAATGCACTACAAAGACAAGATATTTGATGTTAAAACTCATAAACTTAATTTTTTTTTGCAAATAATAATTAACTTAGAAGTAGTAGTTTCTGGGTGTTGTTGATAAATGACTTTCGTTTTGCATAGTAGAGCTTTAACTTGCACTTACAGATGTAGCGACCTACTGTATTTAGTGACAGTGCTTTTCTAAAGTGTTCCTGAGCCCATGTGGTGATATCCTTTAGAGATTGATGTCTGTTTTTGATACAGTGCCGTCTGAGGGATCGAAGATCACGGTCATTCAATGTTGGTTTCCGGCCATGCCGCTTACGTGGAGTGATTTCTCCAGATTCTCTGAACCTTTTGATGATATTGTGTACCGTAGATGTTGAAATCCCTAAATTTCTTGCAATTACACTTTGAGAAACGTTGCTCTTAAACTGTTTCACTATTTGCTCACGCAGTTGTGGACAAAGGGGTGTACCTCACCCCATCCTTTCTTGTGAAAGACTGAGCATTTTTTGGGAAGCTGTTTTTATACCCAATCATGGCACCCACCTGTTCCCAATTAGCCTGCACACCTGTGGGATGTTCCAAATAAGTGTTTGATGAGGATTCCTCAATTTTATCAGTATTTATTGCCACCTTTCCCAACTTCTTTGTCACTTGTTGCTGGCATCAAATTCTAAAGTTAATGATTATTTGTAAAAAAATAAATAAATGTTTATCAGTTTGAACATCAAATATGTTGTCTTTGTAGCATATTCAACTGAATATGGGTTGAAAAGGATTTGCAAATCATTGTATTCCGTTTATATTTACATCTAACACAATTTCCCAACTCATATGGAAACGGGGTTTGTACACTTTAGCATGCTTACATTAAAATGCTAACATTTAGCATGTGTGCGAACGACGGCATGCTTACAGTTAGCATGTCTGACATTTCGAGTAACGCAGCTGCGAGGTGTACGGCTGCGGAAATAAGAGAAAAAAAGTGTAGAATTAGATGAAAAAGTTAGCACGCTTAAGTTAGCTTGCTAGCATGCTAACTTTAGCACGCAAACCGTTAACAGCTGTCACATACCAAGTTGCTGACTATAGGTTAAACGGTTGCAAAATGAGCTGTTTGGCCGCAATACCCAGCAATATGTTCGGAGGAGAAAAGGTGAGGCTTTTAATCCCAGGAACACCACGCATACCGTTAAGCGTGGTGGTGGTAGTATTATGCTCTGGGCCTGTTTTGCTGCCAATGGAACTGGTGCTTTACAGAGAGTAAATGGGACAATGAAAAAGGAGGATTACCTCCAAATTCTTCAGGACAACCTAAAATCATCTGCCCGGATATTGGGTCTTGGGCGCAGTTGGGTGTTCCAACAGCACAATGACCCCAAAGCACATGTCAAAAGTTAGTAAAGGAATCAGGCTTTAGAATGGCCTTTCCAAAGTTCTGACTTAAACATGTGGACAATGCTGAAGAAACAAGTCCATGTCAGAAAACCAACACATTTAGCTGAACTGCACCAATTTTGTCAAGAGGATTGGTCAAAAATTCAACCAGAAGCTTGTGGATGGCTACCAAAAGCGCCTTATTGCAGTGAAACTTGCCAAGGGACATGTAACCAAATATTAACATTGCTGATGCAGCAAATCTGGTCACTGTGGAGGTTGCCATCCTGTGGGTTCTCCTGACACAAAGATTCTTCTTGTGAGCCCGGCAGTCTGAGGTAGCAGTCTTTTATTATCATGCAGGGATTGCTTTCCAGCAATATATTTTTTTTACTTTTTAGTCCAGCGTGTCTCAGTTCATGTGTCTTTTTCGGGCTCCAACTCCCACACTCCTTGTCTCGTCCCGGCTGCTGCTAATAAAGGCGACAGGTGATTATATAACGAGCAATGGAACTGGTGCTTTACAGAGAGTAAATGGGACAATGAAAAAGGAGGATTACCTCCAAATTCTTCAGGACAACCTAAAATCATCAGCCCGGATGTTGGGTGTTGGGCGCAGTTGGGTGTTCCAACACCACAATGACCCCAAAGCACATGTCAAAAGTTAGTAAAGGAATGGTTAAATCAGGCTTTAGAATGGCCTTTCCAAAGTTCTGACTTAAACATGTGGACAATGCTGAAGAAACAAGTCCATGTCAGAAAACCAACACATTTAGCTGAACTGCACCAATTTTGTCAAGAGGAGTGGTCAAAAATTCAACTAGAAGCTTGTGGATGGCTACCAAAAGCGCCTTATTGCAGTGAAACTTGCCAAGGGATATGTAAACAAATATTAACATTGCTGATCCAGCAGATCTGGTCACTGTGGAGGTTGCCATCCTGTGGGTTCTTCTGACACAAAGATTATTTTTGTGAGCCCGGCAGTCTGAGGTAACAGTCTTTTATTGTCATGCAGGGATTGCTTTCCAGCAATATATTTTTTGTACTTTTTAGTCCAGCGTGTCTCAGTTTGTGTGTCTTTTTCGGGCTCCAACTCCCACACACCTTGTCTCGTCCCGGCTGCTGCTAATAAAGGCGACAGGTGATTATATAACAATCTACTCACCTGTCGCTGCCTTCGAGGCCGGTCCTTGCACACCCACGCCCGCAGGCCACGCCCCCCTCCACAGTCACATTTTCAGTAGACCCATAATAAATTCATAAAAGAACCAAACTTTGTGAATGTTTTTTTGTGAGCAACAAGTATGTGCTCCAATCATTCTATCACAAAAAAACAAGAGTTGTAGAAATGATTGGAAACTCAAGACAGCTATGACATTATGTTATTTACAAGTGTATGTAAACTTTTGACCATGACTGTATGCAACATTTTGACCAAAAAAACACCATTACATGTTATGTAGACCACAAGATAGTGTTTTCAATTTAAAAAAAAATCATAATATGACCCCCTTATAATCCGGTGCGCCCTATGGTCCGGAAAAATACGGTAAATAAAAGTGGTGACAAACTAATCCTAATTAACGCGTCAAGGTCCCGTCTTTAAGTTCAAATCAGTCCTATGCAAATTCCCCCCCGCCCCCTCTTCAGAGTGATGTGTTTGGAGTCGACCTTTATGCATTTACGTGCCACTTGACGTATTTGTGCAGTGAACAAGCAGCTCAGTGTTGGCCGTCTGCCTCTGGAGAATCTAAACAGAGGGGGCTGCCAAATGGAATCGCAAATGCGGGGGTCAAACATGTGACCTTTGGCATAAAGACTCCTGTTATTGGCTTTCATTGGAAGCGGGCACGTGACGAGTTGGAGAGCGCACACACACACACACACACACGTCTGTTCAAATACACGCATACAGTCAAAGCCCAAACAAAACGCCTGAATGTCGAAACTCCGGTCGTCTCTTTGAAAGGCTTGCCGAAGCTGGAGCGGCGGGTGTGAGGTAGCATGTTTGTCCCAGAATCCCTCATCAAGGGGCGCTCGTTACACACCTCAAACATCGCACATGCCTGCGGACAGGAGGATTATCGGTTCAGAATCAAAGGTCAAAGACGAGGCTCAAACAGAAAGACCGGATGGATGCTCAATAGGTGGAAAAAAAGCTTTAAAAAAAATGGCACTTTTAATAAGACATGATGATAGAATTTAAAAGTTTTAATAAGACTTGGTCTCAAACAGAAAGACCGGATGGATGCTCAATAGGTGGAAAAAAGCTAAAAAAAAAAAATGGCACTTTTAATAAGACATGATGATAGAATTTAAAATGTTTAATAAGACTTGGTCTCAAACAGAAAGACCGGATGGATGCTCAATAGGTGGAAAAAAAGGTTTTAAAAAAATGGCACTTTTAATAAGACATGATGATAGAATTTAAAAGTTTTAATAAGACTTGGTCTCAAACAGAAAGACCGGATGGATGCTCAATAAGTGGAAAAAAGCTTTAAAAAAAAATGGCACTTTTAATAAGACATGATGATAGAATTTAAAATTTTTAATAAGACTTGATCTCAAACAGAAAGACCGGATGGATGCTCAATAGGTAGAAAAAAAGCTAAAAAAAAAATGGCACTTTTAATAAGACATGATGATAGAATTTAAAATTTTTAATAAGACTTGGTCTCAAACAGAAAGACCGGATGGATGCTCAATAGGTGGAAAAAAAGCTTTAAAAAAAATGGCACTTTTAATAAGACATGATGATAGAATTTAAAAGTTTTAATAAGACTTGGTCTCAAACAGAAAGACCGGATGGATGCTCAATAAGTGGAAAAAAGCTATAAAATAAAAAAATGGCACTTTTAATAAGACATGATGATAGAATTTAAAATTTTTAATAAGACTTGATCTCAAACAGAAAGACCGGATGGATGCTCAATAGGTAGAAAAAAAGCTAAAAAAAAATGGCACTTTTAATAAGACATGATGATAGAATTTAAAAGTTTTAATAAGACTTGGTCTCAAACAGACACTTCATTTAAGCGGCGCTCTGTTTGGACTGTGTCGTCACGGAAACGGCTTCACGTGACTGTTTACGTTTAGAGTTGTCTCTAAGGAACGGAGCCTGTCATATGAGCACGCTGCAGATGCTATCAGTCTGATACGTGCCAGCCACTACATTATTGAAATATCAAAAACAAAACAAAACAAAAAAAAAAGATCAATCCATTTCCCTTGTTTGTTTGTTTTCAGATCAACATTTTTTGTGGAGCTTTTTTGCTGATATAGGGCTGCAATTGAATAGTTTTTAACGACTAAAATGAAGGTCTCAATTTGAAAAATGCGCATTTATCACAAAAGAACAATTAGAATTAGAGATGTCCGATAATGGCTTTTTTTGACGATATTGTCCAACTCTTAATTACCGATTCCGATATCAACCGATACCGATATATACAGTCGTGGAATTAACACATTATTATGCCTAATTTTGTTGTGATGCCCCGCTGGATGCATTAAACAATGTAACAAGGTTTTCCAAAATAAATCAACTCAAGTTATGGAAAAAAGGGCCAACATGGCACTGCCATATTTATTATTGAAGTCACAAAGTGCATTATTTTTTTTAACATGCCTCAAAACAGCAGCTTGGAATTTGGGACATGCTCTCACTGAGAGAGCATGAGGAGGTTGAGGTGGGAGGGTAACGGGGGTTGTATATTGTAGCGTCCCGGAAGAGTTAGTGCTGCAAGGGGTTCTGGGTATTTGTTCTGTTGTGTTACGGTGCGGATGTTCTCCCGAAATGTGCTTGTCATTCTTGTTTGGTGTGGGTTCACGATGTGGCGCATATTTGTAACAGTGTTAAAGTTGTTTATACGGCCACCCTCACCCTATGGCTGTTGACCAAGTATGCTTGCATTCACTTGTGTGTGTGAAAAGCCCGGAAGAGTTAGTGCTGCAAGGGGTTCTGGGTATTTGTTCTGTTGTGTTTATGTTGTGTTACGGTGTGGATGTTCTCCCGAAATGTGCTTGTCATTCTTGTTTGGTGTAGGTTCACAGTGTGGCGCATATTTGTAACAGTGTTTAAGTAGTTTATACGGCCACCCTCAGTGTGACCTGTATGGCTGTTGACCAAGTATGCATTGCATTAACTTTTGTGTGTGAAAAGCCGTAGATATTATGTGACCGGGCCGGCACGCAAAGGAAGTGCCTTTAAGGTTTATTGGCGCTCTGTACTTCTCCCTACGTCCGTGTACATAGCGGCGTTTTAAAAAGTCATAAATTTTACTTTTTGAAACAGATACCGATAATTTTGAAACCGATACCGATATTTTCCGATATTACATTTTAAAGCATTTATCGGCCGATAATATCGTCAGTCCGATATTATCGGCAGTCCGATATTATTGGACATCTCTAATTAGAACAATTTAGAACAATGTCCCTTGTGGATCAATAAAGTTTGTGTAAGTCTAAAAATTAATTTTTTTGGAAATTTTGCAGAAAAAATGTTGCAGAAAAAATTTTGCAGAAAAAAATTTGCAAAAAAAAAATGTTGCAGAAAAATTTTGCAGAAAAAAACAGATAACTCCAAACAGTTAGAGTGTCCGCCCTGAGATCGGTAGGTTGTGAGTTCAAACCCCGACCGAGTCATACCAAAGACTATAAAAATGGGACCCTTTACCTCACTGCTTAGCACTAAGCATCAAGGGTTGGAATTGGGGGTTAAATCACCAAAAATGATTCCAGAGCGTGTCCGGGCTCACTGCTCCCCTCACCTCCCAGGGGGTGGAACAAGGGGATGGGTCGAATGCAGAAAGTAATTTCACCACACCTAATGTGTGTGACAATCAGTGGTACTTTAATTTTAATGTTGTTGTTTTGTTTTTTTGCAAAAACAGACCGTGTTTTCCGGACTATAGAGCGCCCTGGTATACAAGCCGCACCCACTACATTTTAAGAGAAAAAACATAAAGTTCCATGTATTAGCCGCACCGGACTATAAGCCGCAAATATATACATTACGGAATTAGTTATTTACACAGAAAGATTTTGTAAATGCTTATTAACATACCTAAATTGTTTCCAAATGGTGCCTGTAACAAGGCAGTAAAACGGCTGGTCAAACAAAACAGAAGTCATCGTCATGGACCCGCTAGCTGCGGAAGCTAGCTCTCCAAGCAGCTAAACGAACTCAATATGTCCACGGTGACGTTTTGGTGAATTTACAAAACTGAAACAACACAAAATGCCATATATGCTAACACGTTTACGAGTGTCCGTGTTAGCATATTAGCTAATGCTAATGACGCTAGCACGTACATATATGCATGAAAACACTCCTACAGACATCGCACATGGGGCGGTTTAGTAGGTATGAAAGTTTTTGGCCACCCATCCAAATGATAAGAATCAGGTGTCCTAATCACTTGGCCCGGTGTATAAAATCAAGCACTTAGGCATGGAGACTATTTCTACAAACATTTGTGAAAGAATGGGCCGCGCTCAGTGATTTCCAGCGTGGAACTGTCATAAGATGCCACCTGTGCAACAAATTCAGTCGTGAAATGTCCTCGCTCCTAAATATTCCAAAGTCGACTTTATTATAAGAAAAGTGAAAAGTTTGGGAACAACAGCAACTCAGCCACCTTGTGGTAGGCCAGGTAAACTGACAGAGAGGGGTCAGCGGATGCTGAAGCGCATAGTGCAAAGACTTTCTGCACAGTCAGTTGCTACAGAGCTCCAAACTTCATGTTACCTTCCAATTAGCCCACGTTCAGTACGCAGAGAGCTTCATGGAATGGGTTTTCATGGCCGAGCAGCTGCATCTAAGCCATACATCACCAACTCCAATGCAAAACGTGGGATGCAGTGGTGTAAAGCACATTTCTGGAGTGATGAATCACGCTTTTCCATCTGGCAATCTGATGGACCAGTCTGGGTTTGGAGGTTGCCAGGAGAACGCTACATTTCAGACTGCATTGTGCCGAGTGTGAAATTTTATGGGGGAGGAATTATGGTGTGGGGTTGCTTTTCAGGAGTTGGGCTTGGCCAACTCTGAATGCTCCAGGATACCAAAACATTTTGGACAATTCCATGGGATGGCACTTCAAGTTCATATGTGAGTAAAGGCAGGTGGCCAAATACTTTTGACTATACATATATACAGGTAAAAGCCAGTAAATTAGAATATTTTGAAAAACTTGATTTATTTCAGTAATTGCATTCAAAAGGTGTAACTTGTACATTATATTTATTCATTGCACACAGACTGATGCATTCAAATGTTTATTTCATTTAATTTTGATGATTTGAAGTGGCAACAAATGAAAATCCAAAATTCCGTGTGTCACAAAATTAGAATATTGTGTAAGGCTAATACAAAAAAGGGATTTTTAGAAATGTTGGCCAACTGAAAAGTATGAAAATGAAAAATATGAGCATGTACAATACTCAATACTTGGTTGGAGCTCCTTTTGCCTCAATTACTGCGTTAATGCGGCGTGGCATGGAGTCGATGAGTTTCTGGCACTGCTCAGGTGTTATGAGAGCCCAGGTTGCTCTGATAGTGGCCTTCAACTCTTCTGTGTTTTTGGGTCTGGCATTCTGCATCTTCCTTTTCACAATACCCCACAGATTTTCTATGGGGCTAAGGTCAGGGGAGTTGGCGGGCCAATTTAGAACAGAAATACCATGGTCCGTAAACCAGGCACGGGTAGATTTTGCGCTGTGTGCTGGCGCCAAGTCCTGTTAGAACTTGAAATCTCCATCTCCATAGAGCAGGTCAGCAGCAGGAAGCATGAAGTGCTCTAAAACTTGCTGGTAGACGGCTGCGTTGACCCTGGATCTCAGGAAACAGAGTGGACCGACACCAGCTGGACTGCTGCTGAGTGGTCCAAAGTCATGTTTTCTGACGAAAGCAAATTTTGCATTTCCTTTGGAAATCGAGGTCCCAGAGTCTGGAGGAAGACAGGAGAGGCACAGGATCCACGTTGCCTGAAGTCTAGTGTAAAGTTTCCACCATCAGTGATGGTTTGGGGTGCCATGTCATCTGCTGGTGTCGGTCCACTCTGTTTCCTGAGATCCAGGGTCAACGCAGCCGTCTACCAGCAAGTTTTAGAGCACTTCATGCTTCCTGCTGCTGACCTGCTCTATGGAGATGGAGATTTCAAGTTCCAACAGGACTTGGCGCCTGCACACAGCGCAAAATCTACCCGTGCCTGGTTTACGGACCATGGTATTTCTGTTCTAAATTGGTCCGCCAACTCCCCTGACCTTAGCCCCATAGAAAATCTGTGGGGTATTGTGAAAAGGAAGATGCAGAATGCCAGACCCAAAAACGCAGAAGAGTTGAAGGCCACTATCAGAGCAACCTGGGCTCTCATAACACCTGAGCAGTGCCAGAAACTCATCGACTCCATGCCACGCCGCATTAACGCAGTAATTGAGGCAAAAGGAGCTCCAACCAAGTATTGAGTATTGTACATGCTCATATTTTTCATTTTCATACTTTTCAGTTGGCCAACATTTCTAAAAATCCCTTTTTTGTATTAGCCTTAAGTAATATTCTAATTTTGTGACACACGGAATTTTGGACTTTCATTTGTTGCCACTTCAAATCATCAAAATTAAATGAAATAAACATTTGAATGCATCAGTCTGTGTGCAATGAATAAATATAATGTACAAGTTACACCTTTTGAATGCAATTACTGAAATAAATCAAGTTTTTCAAAATATTCTAATTTACTGGCTTTTACCTGTATATATATATATATATATATATAAAGAAAACTTCCAGCGCACATGTCTGTAACTAAAAGACAGATAGTTTCGATTTTAAGATGTGTAGCGAAGCCTGTTTGTTGCTCTTCAATTCGGTGCTCACAAACTGGTTCCAGGGACACATTTTACTGTTAGAACATCATTAAAAACTATTAGGGGACTTTTACTACGCATGGTGGAAAAGAGCCGGGTGGAGTTGGTTCCTGGTGCTACGTCACACGGGACTAAAAGGCCCACTTTCACAGGCGGTGTGAAAAAGGCTCGTGGGAGTAAAAAGTGGCATTTGATGGAGTGGGAAGAAAGTGATATGA
The DNA here is from genome assembly GCF_033978685.3 of Nerophis lumbriciformis. NCBI lineage: Eukaryota > Metazoa > Chordata > Actinopteri > Syngnathiformes > Syngnathidae > Nerophis > Nerophis lumbriciformis. The sequence continues at coordinate 17,917,271 of NC_084576.2, forward strand.
GTGTGCAAACAAATAGGAGAGGGCAGCATGGGGTTAATGCAGTGTGTGTGTGTGTGTGTGTGTGTGTGTGTGTGTGTGTGTGTGTGTGTGTGTGTGTGTGTGTGTGTGTGTGTGTGTGTGTGTGTGCGTGTGTGTGTGTGTGTGTGTGTGTGTGTGTGTGTGTGTGTGTGTGTGTGTGTGTGTGTGTGTGTAGGGGTGTCACGCATCGAAGGCCGCTTGTGAGTTTTTGTTTTTTTCCTGGCTATCTTCCTGCCGCTACGAGGAGAGCGTAGATGACCTTCCCCAGGAGAGGTGACCTCGCTCTGCCTCTGAGAAGCCATTTGCCTCGCCCGCGAAAGGAGGACACTTTAAAAGCAACGGCAGGCTAAACAGAGACCGTTTTAAGTTTCACCTTTTTACGGAAAAAAATAATAATAAATCTCTCGGGATGCTGTCGCTTTTCTCAGGCGGAGCAAAACATGAAATAGGCATAGGGGACTTGTACGTGTATTTGTACTTCCATACTGTATGTACTGTACGTGGTGGCAGGACCAAAACTGTAAGGCAGGGCTGCCACACCCGTTCTTACTGAGGGCCACATTGTAATCATGGCTGCACTCAGAAGCCCACATTAATTGATGTGGCAGACCAGACGAAATGTTGTGGCGCTGCATCTTAAATGATGTGGCAGACCATTTTCAAAGACATGGTGGTTCACTTTAAATGATGTGGAGGACCACATTAAATAATGTGGTGGACCACATTAAATGATGTGAAGGAAGATCACATTAAATGAGGTGGCAGACCACATTGAATGACATGGCGGGTCACCTAAAATGATGTGACAGGCCACTTTAAATGATGTGACGCGTGACGGACCCCATTAAATGATGTGACGGGCCACTTTAAATGATGTGACGGACCCCATTAAATGATGTGACGGTCCACTTTAAATGTTGTGACGGACCACGTTAAATGATGTGGCAGACCACATTGAATGATATGGCGGGTCACCTAAAATTATGTGACAGGTCACTTTAAATGATGTGACGGACCACATTAAATGATGTGACAGGCCACATTAAATGATGTGACGGACCACGTTAAATGATGTGGCAGACCACATTGAATGACATGGCGGGTCACCTAAAATTATGTGACAGGCCAATTTAAATGATGTGGCGGACCACATAAATGATGTGACGGATCACTTTAAATGATGTGACGGATCACTTTAAATGATGTGGCGGACCACAATAAATGATGTGGCGGACCACATTAAATGATGTGGCAGACCACATTAAATGATGTGACAGGCCACTTAAAAATGATGTGACGGACCACGTTAAATGATGTGACGGACCACATTAAATTATGTGGCAGACCACATTGAAAGACATGGCGGGTCACCTAAAATTATGTGACAGGTCACTTTAAATGATGTCGCGGACCACATTAAATGATGTGACAGGCCACAATAAATGATGTGGCGGACCACATTAAATGATGTGGCGGACCACATTAAATGATGTGACGGACCACATTAAATGATGTGATGGACCACTTTAAATGATATGGCAGACCACATTAAGTGATGTGACGGACCACTTTAAATGATGTGACGGACGACATTAAATGATGTGGCAAACCACATTAAATTATGTGATGGACCACAATAAATTATGTGGCGGACCACGTCAATTTATATGGCGGGCCACACAAATGATATGACGGACCACATCAAATTATGTAGTGGACCACATTAAATGATGTGACAAACCACATTAAATGATGTGACGGACCACATTAAATGATGTGATGGACCACATTAAATGATATGGCAGACCACATAAATGATGTGACGGACCACATTAAATGATGTGACAAACCACATTAAATGATGTGACGGACCACATTAAATGATGTGACGGACCACATTAAATGATATGGCAGACCACATAAATGATGTGACGGACCACATTAAATGATGTGACGGACCATATTTAATTATGTGATGGACCACAGAAAATAATGTCGCGGGTCATATTAAATGATGTGGCAGACCACATCAATTTGTATGGCGGGCCACACAAATGATGTGACAGACCACATAAATTATGTAGTGGACCACATTAAATGACGTGACAGGACCACATTAAATGATTTGGCGGACCATTTTAAATGATGTGACGGACCACATTAAATGATGTGGCGGACCATTTTAAATAATGTGACGGACCACATTAAATGATGTGACGGACCACATCAAATTATGTAGTGGACCACGTTAAATGACGTGACAGACCACATTATATGATGTGGCGGATCACGTTAAATGATGTGACGGACCACATTAAATGATGTGACGGACCACATTAAATGATGTGGTGGATCACATTAAATGATGTGACGGACCACATTAAATGATGTGGCAGACCACATGGCGGGTCACCTCAAATTATGTGACGGCCACGTTAAAGGACATGGCGGGCCTCATTAAATGATGTAACGGACCATATTTAATTATGTGATGGACCACAATTAATTATATAGCGGGCCACACAAATGACGTGACGGACCACATAAAATTATGTAGTGGACCACATTAAATGATTTAGCGGACCACATTAAAACGGACCACATTAAATGATGTGACGGACCACATTAAATGATGTGACGGACCACATTAAATGATGTGGCGGACCACATTAAATGATGTGACGGACCACATAAATGATGTGACGGACCACATTAAATGATGTGGCGGACCACATTAAATGATGTGACGGACCACATAAATGATGTGACGGACCACATTAAATGATGTGACGGACGACGTTAAATGACGTGGCGGACCACATTAAATGATGTGACGGACCACATTAAATGATGTGACGACCACATTAAATGATGTGACGAACTACATAAATGATGTGACGGACCACATTAAATGATGTGATGGACCATGTTAAATGATGTGACGGACCACATTAAATGATGTGACGGACCACATTAAATGATGTGACGGACCACGTTAAATGATGTGACGGACCACATTAAATGATGTGACGGACCACGTTAAATGATGTGACGGACCACATTAAATGATGTGACGGTCCATGTTAAATGATGTGATGCACCACAATAAATGATGTGGCGGGCCGTATTTAATGCCATTATGTATTTATGGTCATGGACACAAGATTGTTTGGAGGTGATTTACAGTGCAAACAGTAAAACAACCAACAGGTAAACTGTCACCTTGTCACCGCCCCGCACAGGAAGTCACTTTGCCAAATGGAAAACTACCAGGGCTCGCCTGAGGGAAACCTAAGACCGCGTGATATCGGATCGCCGAGGGTGGGAGGCGAGGGCGCCCGGTGCGGGATCCCGGTCTCTGCATCCGCGGGTGCAATAGAACCCGCCGCACTCAGCGCCATTCAGCGCGGGTAAAAGGATACGGCGGTATCGCGTCCGCTGAATAGACGACTAAGTAGCTGCTGTTCTTTCTTCACATGGGATGGTGTCATGGAGGCAGAGAAAAAGGAACAAGTGTCACTTTCACCTGCAGGTGACATCATTGGCCTCGGGAAGCTGCATGTGTGCCAGAGGCGGCTTACATAAATGGCCTTATTGGCACCGTGTAGGTTGGCAACATTACCGTATTTTCCGGACCATAGGGCGCACCGGATCATAAGGTGCACTGCCGATGAACGGTCTATTTAGGGACCGATGTCCCTTTGGGACAGAGGACCCTATTGAATTTCTAGCGTTTTATTATTATTATTATACCACCGCCTCTTTGAGCTGTAATTTGACCCCCTTAACATGCTTCAAAACTCACCAAATTGGACACACACATCAGGACTGGCGAAAATTGCGATCTAATCAAAAAACTAAACCCCAAAATTGCGCTACAGCGCAATTTTGAGTTGTTTTTGTTTAAAGTGTATTACTGTAAATGGAAAAAAGTACCACTTTTTTTTCTGGTAAAAAACTGTCAGCTTTGGTGCTAGAAAAACACTGGTACTGTTTTTACATTTACAGAAATATGTGATAAAAAACAATTAAAAAAATTAGGAATCGTTACAAATAAAAATTGTGATTATTCTAAATTAGATTTTTTGTTTTGACACCCCCAGTTAGCAGGCTAGCATTTCAAAAAAAAATTCAGGTTCACACCTCAGAGTAATCTATTTTGGTACTTGACACCTGTTACAGTTAGCATTTTTAACATGCTAACATTAGCATGCTAGATTATTAAGCTAATTTAGTGTCATATAGTTGGGTATTTCACAAATGCTCACTGTAAGAATGCTACTGTTGGCTTTTTTAGCTCATTCTGCAAATTTGTTTTGTTACATGACGCTAGCTGGCCAGCGTGCTAACTGTTAGCATTTTATTTGGACTTTGGCTCTTCCACATTCACACACAATTTTTACACAAATTGCCTTTTCTAGTGATTCTACAGTAAAAATCTGGCAAAAAAACAACAACAAGGGTACTGTTTTTCCTTTTACTGTAAAATGTTGTAAAAAAAAATAAAGTAAATTTTACAGAAAAAAATCTGGTTACCTACCCAGTTTTTTACTGTAAAATCTACAGATGGTTTATTTTTACAGTGTGTGTAAAAAAAAAAAAAGTTAGGCTGATTAGTAAAATAAATACTAACCAAATACACTGCATAAGGGGCTAATTAATAACAATGATGAAAAATATGACATAAATATGTAGTGCAAAAAAATAAATTAATTGATTTAATTTAGCTAATTAATTAACACTAAATTAATCATAAATAACAATGTATTTGTTTCTTATCTAACTGTCAATGAAATGAGTTCAAATTAAATTACAGTTTCATCAGTTTAGTCATAATTTTTGCGCTTATGAAACTACTCTACGACTTAAGCTCCGGACTTCTTCTGTTTGTTTGATATTGTCATTACTGCCACAAGTGGTGGAAAAGTGTATTACAACTAAGTATCCATATTTCCTTACGAACCACAGCTGTGAAACTGATATTTTTTGTAGCCCTCAAAGGGGCGCTTGCGCCTCGGCACTCAGCTGTAATACACTTTCCCACCACTTGTGGCAGTAATGACAATATCAAACAAACAGAAGAAGTCTGGAGCTGAAATCATAGCGAAATTTCTCAAGTGCAAAAATTATAACTAAAGTGTTGAAGCTGTATTTTAATTTTATTATTTAAACGTATTCATTTTTAATATAGTTGATTTATTTTAGCACAACATAATTCGTATGTAAATGTATTTTTCATCATTTATATTCTTATGCAGTAGATTTGGTTAGTCCTTCTAATCAGGCTGACCTAAGCCTTAAGTTTATGTGTTAAATAATATTTTTGTGATTAACACATGGTTTCATATCATTTGGCAAGGTTTGGAACTGTAAATAGATTAGAGGAAATAATTGAAGAGTAAGATTATTAATTTAGTGTTAATATTTGAGATGAAAAGACCCCCGAAGTAAAAAAAAAAAAAAAATACAACAAAAAACAATCAGTTGGATCCGTACCAGGGTCTAACGTTTGAAGTGTAAAAATAAGTTATAAATGATTTTTTTTTACTTGTATCTTAAATATTGATAAATTGAGCATAGTCATGTGTGATGCTGTCTTGTGTCGCAATCAGGGCCATTTCCAGATCTATGGTTATCATCACATTTGTTCATTTTTGCCTTTATCGTTAAATATTTGTTTTCTCTTCAGTTTAGTCAAATTCCGGAATTTTGCCTTAACTGTATTTGAATAAGTCAAGGCAGAAACTACATTGTGTGTTGATTTTTAACTGCAACACAATCAATTAATAAATCAATCAATCAAAGTTTAATTATATAGCTCTAAATCACGAGTGTCTCAAAGGGCTGCACAAGCCACAAGGACATCCCTGGCTCAGATCCCACATCAGGGCAAGAAAAAACTCAACCCCATGGGATGACATTGAGAAACCATGGAGGGGGCCGCAGATAATCATATTTTTACTACAAACAAGTATTTCTAAGTGCAAATAATTGTGTTTCAAGCAAATATTTCAAGGAACAACTTAATTGATGTCTTTGATGTGGAAATTTTTTGTATCAAGTCTTAAAAATGTTAAAAAAGTAAACTAACAATGTAACTTTTAATAATGTAAATACCTCACAAACTGAACACATTTCCCAGTTCTATGGTTGCCATCACATTTTCCCTTTATCAACTCTGAATGAATATGTTTGATTGTCTACTGAAATGATAAACAGATAATAGATCTCCATGTAAAATATGCATGTTTTTTTTTTTTTTTTTCCCTGTGAGACTGTTATTACTGTGCGTAGTTGAAGGCATGATTCCATTGGTTTACAGCGCAGTCATGTCCCGGCATGTTCTCTGCACTTTTGACCACCCAAACCACACAAACTTTATTTAATGGCTCACTCATGACATGACAAAAAAAGAAAAGAAAAAAACGCTCCAAAACGTGTTTGGTGGGAATGATTCTCAGAAAGTCTTTGTCAGGAGGGGGATTTTTGGGGCTACTAAAAATCCACACTCATGCGTCTTTTAAAAGGTTAAAGCCACAATGTGTGCTATTTTGACCGAATCATTACTTCAAATCTGTACTGGAAAAGGGGAACTGCATTTTTTGGGGGAAATGTTGCCTATCATGCACATCATTATGAGACAAGAAGACAACATTTTATTTTATTATTTTTTTGATAAAATTGGCTTGTTCTTGGAGCTAATGGGAGCAATCAGTTCTACCTCTAAATCCCTTTAACAATGCATTCAAAAAACGTCAACAATACTTTATAATGATAATAATAATAATACATTTTATTTATAAGGCGCCTTTCTGGGCACTCAAGGACACCGTACAAAATCACAACAATAAAATCAAATTGGATAAAAAAAAAACAACAAAGAGAAAAGAAAAGATGATTACAATGAATAAGCAGTCAGGAATAAGTGTGTTTTGAGTCTTGATTTGAAGAGGGATATTGAATCTAAGTTGCGATGGTCTTGTGGTAAAGAGTTCCAAAGATGTGGGGCAGCTTTAGCTTCTATGTCAGCCCGAAACACGTTTGAGTTTGCAATGCACAACACTGCGTTAGGACACCGATCTGTACTGAGTGAAAAACATGAACAATCATATTACAGTATCTGTAAAGTATTAGCCCACATTTCATGTTTTGTTTGTACTCAGCTCGCTAGACAGCATATGCTGTCTGTCATGATACATACTCACGCGCATGACGTGCTGTGTGTATGATGATTAATATTTAAGTGTGACTCACTTGATGAACAGTTGTCAGTTTGGTCGGGGACATTTTTTCCGGTTTATTTGGGTAAGCACTCCATTTATGTCGAAATAGCATGGCTTCGAATTCCACATTTTACAGCTTCGAGTCACTTTCCTCCTCACTCTCTCGGCTTCCGTCTTCTCCAACGTCTCACTTTTCTTTTGTGCTCGCTTCTATAACCGGCAGTTCATCCTCAGTATGTTCAGCTTCAAAAATATAAGGTTGTGAATGCTCATTTGTCCAAAAATAGTTGTCTTCGTTGTTTGTTACCGAATCTGCCATTATAGTAACAGACACTTGCGTCTGTTTCTGGAAGTAGGAGGAAGTCAGTCCTGGCATTGATTAAAATGATCAAAATACAGTAATATTGTTATGAAGGTGGCTGTTACTACATTATATATAGACTTGCAGTGTGTATATAAAACGTTGATGGAGGGTTTTGAAGTTTGAAGTCACATTTTTCAACCGTTTTCCAACCCCAAAAAAGACATGTGTTCTTGTCTCTCATAATGATTGTGAAAGACAGGCAAAATTGAAAAAAAAAAAAAAGTGCAGTTACCATTTAAAGGGGTCATATTATGATTTAAAAGACTTCCCTGTGGGCTATATAACATGTAATGGTGCTTATTTGGTCAAAATATTGCATAGATTATGTTTTACAGACCGCATTCAGGATGTTTTGTGGGCGGGTCTTATTTATGTGCCTCCACTTTGACAGCGTCTTCACCCCGTCAGCCATATTGTCGTCGTTATTGCTTCTTTATGAAGTCTACTGACGGATATAAGTTCGAACTATACGCTACTTTGTATTAGAAAAGAGGGTAGCTTGTTAACTACAGCGCGGACTACAATGGCGGACTCGCGCAAAGATTTTTGGGGGGAAATTTCTACCATATTTGGTGACAGCCCATGACGTCACAAAAAGCCCAGACTTCCCTCTCCCCAGCCACTTCTTCCAGCTCTTCCGGGGGGATCCCGAGGCATTCCCAGGACAGCCGGGAGAGATAGTCTTCCCAACGTGTCCTGGGTCTGCCCCGTGGCCTCCTACCGGTCGGACATGCCCGAAACACCTCCCGAGGGAGGCGATCGGGTGGCATCCAGACCAGATGCCCGAACCACCTCACCTGGCTCCTCTCGATGTGGAGGAGCAGCGGCTTTACTTTGAGCTCCTCCCGGATGAAAGAGCTTCTCACCCTATCTCTAAGGGAGAGCCCCGCCACCCGGCGGAGGAAACTAATTTCGGCCACTTGTACCCGTGATCTTGTCCTTTCGGTCATAACCCAAAGCTCATGACCATAGGTGAGGATGGGAACGTAGATCGACCGGTAAATTGAGAGCTTTGCCTTCCGGCTCAGCTCCTTCTTCACCACAACGGATCGATACAGCGTCCGCATTACTGAAGACGCCGCACCGATCCGCCTGTCGATCTCACGATCCACTCTTCCCTCACTCGTGAACAAGACTCCGAGGTACTTGAACTCCTCCACTTGGGGCAGGGTCTCCTCCGCAACCCGGAGATGGCACTCCACCTTTTTCCGGGCGAGAACCATGGACTCGGACTTGGAGTTGCTGATTCTCATCCCAGTCGCTTCACACTCAGCTGCGAACCGATCCAGGGAGAGCTGAAGATCCTGGCCAGATGAAGCCATCAGGACCACATCATCTGCAAAAAGCAGAGACCTAATCCTGCAGCCACCAAACCGGATCCCCTCAACGCCTTGACTGCGCCTAGAAATTCTGTCCATAAAAGTTGTGAACAGAATCGGTGACAAACGGCAGCCTTGGCGGAGTCCAACCCTCACTGGAAACGTGTCCGACTTACTGCCGGCAATGCGGACCAAGCTCTGACACTGATCATACAGGGAGCGGACCGCCACAATCAGACAGTCCGATACCCCATACTCTCTGAGCACTCCCCACAGGACTTCCCGAGGGACACGGTCGAATGCCTTCTCCAAGTCCACAAAACACATGTCGACTGGTTGGGCAAACTCCCATGCACCCTCAAGGACCCTGCCGAGAGTATAGAGCTGGTCCACAGTTCCACGACCAGGACGAAAACCGCACTGTTCCTCCTGAATCCGAGGTTCGACTATCCGGCGTAGCCTCTTCTCCAGTACACCTGAATAGACCTTACCGGGAAGGCTGAGGAGTGTGATCCCACGGGCAATTTTGAGTAGAATAAATATAAATATCTCCTCCTTGCCTCCATTGTTGCACTTCACATCATGCAGATCCCAAAATATGCGAAAACAGGTACTAATATGTAAGAAAGTGTTGTGTTTTTATTTCCCTGCCTTCTCTTGTGTTGTGATGTGTTTCCGCAGCTCATTAGTCTCCAGCGAGGGGCGGACACTAAGGCACACCTGCAACCTATTTCCACCGAGGACTATTTAAGCTCACCTCCCACAGCTGGCTCTTGTCGGTTAATTTTATCCTGCACCTTCCACGTGCACGTGCCTGCTTCGCCTCGTCAGTCCTGGTATGTTGTTTTTCCTTAGTCCTGTAATTCCTAACGTTGTTGTGTTTGTTTCCTAGCCTCCTTGAGGCAACAAGGACTTTACCCTGTGTTTTAGTGTGCCCTGGCTTCTCCCCCTGCCGACCACTGAGGAACCTGTTTTCATTTGAGTATTCATGGTGTGCACTTCTGCCCCCATCGCTTTTTGTTACACTTTTTGGACTCATTAAATGTATTCCCTTTTTGTTATTCAAACTTGCCTCTCGTCTCTGCATCCCGGGGTCACCCCCTTGACCAGTTCCTAACAGAAAGGTTGGTTTTGCAGAATAGGTCCCCTTTAAAGAAAACACATTTTAAAGAGTCAGGTTCATGTATGATCAAGATGGTGAGGATGTTATTTGGAACTCAAGTAAATAGCGCCGAGCTCTGCCAAAACAGCGCAGCAGGTCAACAGAGCAGAATTCTTTCCCATACGTCTTCAGACAGAAACTACTTAACACTGAGGACCCCTAATATATTGCTCTATAAATATGTGCCGGCTCTGATTTATGAATTAAAGTCCATTACTCCAGGACTATTTTGGGGTCTTTGCTTATGTGATGAACATCATTTGTTACAAATGCGGGTTCGGTTCAGTTGTCGTCTTGATCTGTCGCTTCTCGCTCGTCACTTTCTTCCCCGCGAGCGTGTGCCCACGTTTCGTGTCTTCGTCTTGGACCCCATTCAATTCCCTGCGGTCGGCAGGGGACCATGTTTGTTCTTGTCGAGCCTCAGGCTACATCTGCACTCTGTATTAACCCTGATGTGTTGTTTTAAAACCAGAACCGTGATGGACACATCTTGGCCGTGATCCACTGCATGCACACACTACATAAGCTTACTGATATCACGTCAACACCAATCGTACATACCTAACCCAACTTGTTTATTAGAGATGTCCGATAACATCGGGCTGCCGATATTATCGGCCGATAAATGCTTTAAAATGTTATATCGGAAATTATCGGTATCGGTTTCAAAAAGTTAAATTTATGACTTTTTAAAACGCCGCTGTACGTAGTGGTACACGGACTTTGAGAAGTACAGAGCGCCAATAAACCTTAAAGGCACTGCCTTTGTGTGCCGGTCCATTCACATAATACCTACGGCTTTTCACACACACAAGTGAATGCAACGCATACTTGGTCAACAGCCATACAGGTCACACTGAGGGTGGCTGTACAAACAACTTTAACACTGTTACAAATACGCGCCACACTGTGAACCCACACCAAACAAGAATGACAAACACATTTCGGGAGAAAATCCGCACCGTAACACAACACAAACACAACAGAACAAATACCCAGAACCCCTTGCAGCACTAACTCTTCCGGGACGCTACAATATACAACCCCTCGCTACACCCTACCCCCCACTTCAACCCCGCCCCTCCCCAACTTCGCCCACCTCAACCTCCTCATGCTCTCTCGGGGAGAGCATGTCCCAAATTCCAAGCTGCTGTTTTTAGGCATGTTAAAAAAATAATAATGCACTTTGTGACTTCAATAATAAATATGGCAGTGCCATGTTGGCATTTTTTTTTTCCATAACTTGAGTTGATTTATTTTGGAAAACCTTGTTAAATTGTTTAATCCTCCCACCTATCCTCCAACCCCCACCAAGGACTGTTTTCACTGCTGGACTCTAGAAAGAGGTTCCGCAGCCTCCGAAGCAGAACCTCCAGGTTCTGTAACAGCTTCCTCCCTCAAGCCGTAAGACTCTTGAACGCATCATAATTAAATTATCCCCTCAACTCCCCCCAAAATGGATTAACTCGCTGGAATAAAAAAGACAATATAACATACATCCATAAACGTGGACGCATGTGAAAAAGGGCAATATATTTATCTGTACAGTAATCTATTTATTTATTTATATATATTTATATTTATTTATTTATTTTATATATATATTTATATATTATTTATATATATTTATTTATTTATATATATGCACCTTATTGCTTTTATATCCTGCACTACCATGAGCTTATTTAACGAAATTTCGTTCGTATCTGTGCTGTAAAGTTCAAATTTGAATGACAATAAAAAGGAAGTCTAAGTCTAATGCATCCAGCGGGGCATCACAACAAAATTAGGCATAATAATGTGTTAATTCCACGACTGTATATATCGGTATCGGTTGATATCGGAATCGGTAATTAAGAGTTGGACAATATCGGAATATCGGATATCGGCAAAAAAGCCATTATCGGACATCTCTAGTGCATACCTAACCTAACCTGTTTAATTAACCCTGTGCTGTCTTTAGGTTGAATTAGAGTGGTAATTGTTCATGAGTGATGCGGACACGTTTGTTACCGGACACGTTCCGCCTTGGAGACTTTGTACGTGTAAGTAATATGCAACTATGATCATTTGATACTTGTTTACATTGACAAAAGTGCTACTTTAGACTGCAATAATGTTCAATGAAGGCAGTGCTTCCAAGTTACTTTCAATATAGTATTTTAGTAAATTGCATTATTTTTATTTTGAACCTAAAAATCATGGATTTTGATACTCGGCGCCAACATTTGAACATTTTAGCCAATTTTCATCATTTAAATTGGAATGATTTTGAGTTTTGAGACTTGTCTGTCACAACCTGTTTGACATATTATTGTGTTGCTCTTATTTTCTGTACATATTTCCTGTCCAGTGCTCTTATTTCTCTTCACTTCCTGTCTTGTTACATCACTCTTGTTGCCCTCACCTGTCCTTGATTGGCAAACTGTGCACACATGTTGGTGGTTGCCAATCAGGCATCTTTTTTTATATGCCAGTCTGGCCTGCAGTCAGCGTTGAAGGCTTGCCTGTTCATCTTGTCCATTGTACCTGCAAGAGTTACGGACTATTGTTGCTTGATATTGTGTTGCTAATTGCACTTCCTAGTGCTAGTTGTCAGTATTAAAAGACCCTTCCCTGCACGTCGCCACCTGCATCCTGCACCCTGCATCCCGAGCTTACAATTACCGCAGCCATGCGTGTTCGTGACATCGTCTCCAACTTGCAAGTATGCTAACTCTTCCCATTATAATTTGCTATTGTTAGCATGATAATATTTTTGTGAGCTTGTTAGATTTAATTCACCCCGGGGCAGAGGTTCACAGCCTAGTTGACACTATTGTTGTGTTCATTTACGTTTGTAAAAACGATCATGTTTTATCTGTACTGATGTCTTTGAATCTGCACTTTGCTGCAAAAGTCTCCTCTCAGAAGTGCAATTCTACTTCATTGGTGTGGTTTGTTTGCATGTCTTGTTCATGCTTGCCAACCTTGAGACCTCCGATTTCGGGCGGTGGGGGGGCGTGGTCAGGGGGCGTGGTTGGGGGAGTGGTTAAGAGGGGAGGAGTATATTTACAGCTAGAATTCACAAAGTATTTCATATATATATATATATATATATATATATATATATATATATATATATATATATATATTTATTTATTTTATTATATATATATATATATATATATATATATATATATATATATATATATATATATATATATATAAATAAAAGAAATACTTGAATTTCAGTGTTCATTTATTTACACATATACACACACATAACACTCATCTACTTATTGTTGAGTTAAGGGTTGAATTGTCCATCCTTGTTCTATTCTCTGTCACTATTTTTCTAACCATGCTGAACACCCTCTCTGATGATGCATTCTGCTTCGTCTCCTTGTTGTGTGCGCAGTTGTGCACTGCACTCTCTAAAATAACTAGATGTTATTGTCACATATGCATGTACAGTAGATGGCAGTATTGTCTTGTTTAAGAGTGTCACAACATTGCTGTTTACGGCAGACAAAAACGTGACTGCTGTTGTTGTGTGTTGTTGCTGTGCTGGGAGGACATTAATGAAACTGCCTAACAATAAACCCACATAAGAAACCAAGAACTCGCCCTCGATCATTCTACAGTTATAACCTGATTGGGCAGGCACGCTGTTTATATTGTGGGAAAGTGGACGTGAAAACAGGCTGTCGACAGTCACTCAGGTCCGCATGGAGCTGGAGGGGGCGTGGCCTCCAGCTCCGCCTGAATTTCGGGAGATTTTCGGGAGAAAATTTGTCACGGGAGGTTTTCGGGAGAGGCGCTGAATTTCGGGAGTCTCCCGGAAAATCCGGGAGGGTTGGCAAGTATGGTCTTGTTCCTTCTGTTGTCTTTGATGAGAATTCATAAAGAAATACAATCATGTGTGCTTACGGACTGTATCCCTGCAGACTGTATTGATATATATTGATATATAATGTAGGAACCAGAATATTAATAACAGAAAGAAACAACCCTTTTGCGTGAATGAGTGTAAATGGGGGAGGGAGGTTTTTTTGGGTTGGTGCACTAATTGTAAGTGTATCTTATGTTTTTTATGTTGATTTAATAATTTTTTTTTATTTTATTTTTTTAATTATTTTATTATTATTATTTTTATTATTATTTTTTTTTATTATTTCTTGTGCCGCCCGGTACCAATCGATCCACGGATCGGTACCTGGCCGCGGCCCGGTGGTTGGGGACCACTGCTCTAGATGATCATATCTGCTGTACATATTTACTTTAGAAAAGAGAAGTGTTGGATACTTCTCTTGTTGCCTTATCTGTATTTGACTTTATTAAATGTTTGGGTAGAATTGTATTAAACAAAACTAGTTTCCTTTTAAGTAATACAGAAATTGATCAGATTTGTTGATCTATTTCGTGGAGGAATGCAGTTAATCATTGAACTGGCACCCAATCTTATTAAAAAAAGGGTTGATTTTGAATCCAGAATTGTCTTGAATTGATTCTGAAATGAATTTCCCACGGGATCAATAAAGTATCAATGTGTGTGTGTGTGTGTGTGTGTGTGTGTGTGTGTGTGTAATATCTTTTACCCCCCCCCCACATCCCCCTTTTCCAGTTGTACTTCTAACTGAAGCCTCATGTGAGCAATTTCTGCTTTTGTTTGTACAACCCACATTCAGCAAATGATTTTAATGAGGAGGGGGCACAGAGGCCTCGCTGCACCAGCACTTTTGAAATTACTCTTTTATTGGCGTCCTAATTCAAAACAAATGTTTGCCCTCTCCGTAAGAGAGACGGCTCTTAGAGACAGTTCAGCGTTTCCCCAAGAGTACCTCTATTCTTTTTACACAAGTCTTTTTTTCGATGATTATTATATGAAGTACTTCTGTTAGTAATCTGTTCTAAAGGGTCCGTCCAATTTCGGTCCACAAGAAAACAATGTAAATCCAATCGGTTCCAGACACCCCCTAAAATGAACACATTTAATGAAGACTAACTATAAAAGGAGAATAACTACAACTTGTTTCTTCAATTCAATTGATAACATTCACCAATGAAAGCATACAAATGCCCGAGACAGCTTTACAGCACGACACGTCACACTGTCGTGACTCAGCCCCTCTTCTCATTACATCATCATAATCATCCAAGCATAGTTAGTGCATCCAAAGTGGCGGACAACAAGCGCCGCTTGTGGCCGTGTTAGTGCGAGCAAATTCCATATGATGAGAAGAAGCGTGTTTAAGTTTTTAAGAAGCAGACATTGCCTAGCATTTTCCTGCTACATCACTGATAATGGCAAAGTTAGTTGTCAAAGTTTTATTTCGCACAAATTAGTTATTGAACAATTTATTTTCCATCAAAGCATTTAAATACAATCTAATTAAATTCAAGTTTTTGAGTGAAAAAAAGAAACATTTAATTTAACCAGGTGATGATTGATTGATTGAAACTTTTATTAGTAGATTGCACAGTACAGTACATATTCCGTACAATTGACCACTATATGGTAACATAAGTTTTTCAAATTGTTTAAGTTGGGGTCCACGTAAATCAATTCATGGTATGACAGTGCAAGACTGCAGCTTATACCCTTCATTGTTTGGCTCGACCTATTTTAGCAGTGTGGTGCGTTCAGTGACACTCGGGAAACACAGACCCTATTGTTGTGTTGACTTTGACTGGACCATTACTGCAGTCCTCAATTATTTTCTGTTACGCCCTGTTATAGAAGAAGAAAACATTTTGTGTGTTTTGTGTTACTGTATGTTTTGTTATTGTCAATAGTGGTGTGTGGGTGTGGGTGTATGTGTGGGTGTGTGTGTGTGTGTGTGTGTGTTTTCTTATGAGGATTTATGGCTCTTTGAAGGGAGCCGGATCTTTCGGAGCCTTTTCTTTTAAAGACCAGTTCAAAAGACTGGCTCGTTATTATAGCTGTTTTTTGTGTTGTTTTTTTTATCAAGGACAGAAATAAGATGTGGATCAAAATCATCTAATTTACACAAATATAAACACAAATGGTGGGAATTATTCCGAAATATAGCATTTTATATATTACATTTTTGTACATTCCATAAGGTGCTGCCATATATCCATGTTTTGACAGTGACATCACTAGTTTGAATATTAACTATAGAGCATTTTAACAATATAGAAAATAAAATGTAAAAAATAGGCATGGATAAAAAGCAATAATGGATATAAAAATGATAAACAACACTAGAATAAAAATGAGGACATAATAAAAATGTGAGTAAAAAACACCACCCAACTTGATGTGTGTACGCCTGAATTATTACCATATCAGAACAATGAACTAGAAAAGTGAGTGCAAAAAAAAAATGTATTTAACAAAACTCTGATAAAACTGTATGTGTATATATATATATATATATATATATATATATATATATATATGTATGTGTGTATATATATATATATATATATATATATGTGTGTGTGTGTGTATGTATGTGTGTATATATATATATATATATATATATATATATATATATATATATGTATGTGTGTATATATATGTGTATATGTATATATGTGTGTGTGTGTGTATGTATGTATGTATGTGTGTGTGTATATGTGTATGTATGTATGTATGTGTGTATATTTATGTATGTGTATATATGTATGTGCGTACGTGTATATATGTATGTATGTATGTATACTGTATCCATGTGTGTATATATATATGTATATACGTATGTATGTATATATATGTATGTATTTATGTATGTATGTATATCTATGTGTATACACCAGTTCGCATACCGGGCGAACAGGTCCACAGAGGACGCCATCGCTGTTGCTCTCCACTCTGCTCTGAACCACCTGGAGCAGCAGCAGAGCTACGTCCGGATGCTCTCTGTGGACTATAGCTCTGCCTTCAATACAATAATCCCGGACAGACTCTGCAATAAACTGGACACTCTTGGCCTCCCCCCTCTCACAAACGCCTGGATAAGGGACTTCCTAACGGACCGACCCCAGAATGTGAGACTTGGCCCGCACCTCTCATCCTCCCGCACGCTGAGCATCGGCTCCCCACAGGGCTGTGTGCTGAGCCCCCTCCTCTACTGCCTCTACACCCATGACTGCAGTCCGGCCCACAGTGACAACCTTACCGTCAAGTTCGCCGACGATACCACAGTGGTCGGGCTCATCTCCAGGGGTGACGAGGCTGCCTACAGAGAGGAGGTCCTGAAGCTGACGGCCTGGTCTTCGGAGAACAACCTCGCTCTCAACACCAGCAAGACCAGAGAGATCATCGTCAACTTCAGGAGGAGCAGCACCGACCCTGCCCCCCTCTACATCAACGGCGAGCGTGTAGAGAGGGTCCACACCTTCAGGTACCTTGGAGTCCACATCTCTAATGACTTCTCCTGGACAGTCAACACCACATCAATCATCAAGAAGGCTCAGCAGCGGCTACACTTCCTTAGAGTCCTCGGGAAGTACAACCTGAAGCCTGACCTGCTGCTGACCTTCTACCGCTCGTCCATCGAGAGCCTGCTGACCTACTGTATTACGGTATGGTACGGCAGCTGCACTGCAGCAGACAGGGAGAGGCTGCAAAGAGTGGTCAAGACGGCTCAGAAGATCATCGGCCGCCCTCTCCCCTCTCTGACGGACATCTACACCTCCCGCTGCCTCAACAGAGCCAGTGCCATCATCAAGGACAGCACCCACCCTGGCTCTGACCTGTTCCACCTGCTGCCCTCTGGGAAGCGCTACAGGTGCATTAAAACCAAAACAAACAGGCTAAAGAACAGCTTCTTCCCCAGGGTCATAACCATCCTGAACGGACTGCCCCATTGTCCCTCATAACTGCCTTCTCTTCGGTGCAATAACCCATTCCACCAACCACCCTGTTTTTGTTTTGTTTTTTCATGTATATATTCATTTCACGCCATATTCATTGCACTTCTATATTTGTTTTATATATTTGCACATTGTTTTTCTAGATGCACACATCGCACTGTATGGAATGGCCTCAATCTCGTTACCTTGCGTAATGACAATAAAGCTGATTCTGATTCTGATTCTGATTCTGATATATATGTATATACGTATGTATATATATATATGTGTATACATATATGTATATACGTATATACACGTGTATATACGTGTGTGTGTGTGTGTGTGTGTGTGTGTGTGTGTGTGTGTGTGTGTATATATGTATGTGTATATGTATACATATACGGGTATGTATATATTATATATATATGTATATGTGTATATGTATACATATATGTGTGTATATGTATATATATATACATGTATATGTATGTATGTATGTACAAATATTATAGTAAAAGTGTTAGCAAAGAAGCAGTTATTGAAGTAAATATTAATAGCACAGAAATGACAATGAACATTATTACACTACAAATGGAGCAATACAAATAGTACTATTGATAATGAATAATAACAATAATTACTTACATTATCAACAGTACAATTGTTTCAAATGCAACAATATATATATATATATGTAATGATAATTTGAAATACAAAAGAAAGCAGATAAATGGAGGGGAAGAAAGAGAACAGAACTGTATTAACCTTGTAGATTGTTATAGTAACAATCGGTTTAGCTTTGTCAGCGTGCCGTGTGTTACCCAGTTTCCCCTAGGGCAACAATGTTAACATATGTTTGATGAAACGTGATTATATGCATGAGTGTATGTATGTATATGTATTTGTATATGTACAGTATATGTATGTTTGTACAGTTGGTGTGCGTGTGGATGTATGTACATTTTCAACCCGCGACACCCGCAGTGAGCAAACTCGTCCAAAAGATGGCGCCGTGGCACAAAAAATAGCACAGCGTTTCAGTGTGTCCGCTTGTGTTTAATGAAAACTATTGAACACAAAACATTACGGACGTTAGCGGGAAAAAAAACCCATAAATTAGCCGCCCAGCGGCTCGTTTTATAAGCCGCGGGGCACAAAGCGTAGGAAAAAAAGTAGCGGCTTACGGTCTAGAATTGTTGGGGGGTTTTTTTCGCCTCAAAACTGAGGTGTAGCAACACATGCCTCCATGGTACTTAAGTCTACCAGATAGTGACTTCATCTTGCAATGTCACCTATAGTTATTCTCTTCTTGTTGACGCCACAGGCTTCAGGCCCACGTGATCTTTGTGCTCGTGGTGGTCCTCCGTTGTTGTTCCCCCCGCCCCCAGACCAGATGCCGATCCTATCTCCGGCCCTTGTCGCTGTCATGTGACGGGAGCCAAGAACTTTAAAGCACACTTCTTTATGGCAAATATCCCTCACGAAAGCCAAAACAACCTCAAAGGAGGCCTAGAGGAACTTGAAGGCAACGTTTAACCCTCAGGGCATATCAGTCGTTGGGGTCTGCTCCGGCTCCAGCGGTCTACAGACAGATGTGGCGACCTGCATGCCATTAGTGGCGCTATAATTCTGGTGTAGTCATGGTTTGGTGGCGGACACTGAGTGGAGGAAAGGGGAAGGGGGCGTCCCGCCTGGCGGACTACTCCGCCCACTTCTTCCTCTTTTTTTTTTTTTTCCAGGTTTGATTCCTGATGCAATTCGGCCCAATAATCTGAAATGCAAATAAAGATGTGTGGAACCACAAAAAAGGACACTTGGAAGTCGGCGACTCCGGGTGGATTTCCGATCTTCCCAAATGACGGATTTCCCCCGTCTCTTTGACTTTGAAGCTGGGCTTCAAACCAAAGGAAGCCTGGCGAAGTCTCCTTTCATGATGTCTCTTTGATTACAAGAAGGGGACCTTCACAGGGACTTTTGGACTTCTCAGAATTACCCCCCCCCCTCCCGACCTTTCCAAGGCAGTCGTTGAGTGTCGGAAGTGTAGGTGCCATTTAGCCATCGACGGTTATGTAATGACTGCGCTGTGAACAAGGAGGGCCGCTAATGAGCGTGAACTTTGACTCCCGGGGTCTGTAATCAGCACCGTTTTGGAGATTCGGACTCAGGTTTAAGCAGCTTGACCAACTCACGTAAATGTGTTGCCTTTGGACTAGGGCGGGGGTCAGCAACCCGCGGCTCTTGAGCCACATGCGGCTCTTTAGCGGCAACCTGGTGGAGCTTTTTTTTTAAATGTATGGAAATGGGGGGAAGAAAATGGGGTGAAAAATATGGTTTTTGTTGTAATATGGTTTCTGTATGAGGACAAACACAACACAAACCTTCCCGATTGTTAGAAAGCCCACTGTTTAATACGTTTGCATTTATGCTTCACTGATGAGAGTCTTTGGCGAGCGCCGTTTTGTCCTACTAATCTCAGCCACCCTTGAACTCACCGTTAAATGGACTGTGACTCAACAGTTTGTTTGCATGTACAACTTTCTCCGACGCTGCCACAGAAAGACTGTCATGTCTGTGTGATCATGTTTTGTTTTAGTCATGTTCGGTTTTGTTTTTGGACTTTTTGTGCACTTTTGTTTGTTTTGTCACCATAGCAACCATTAGTTTTCACCTGTCACGTCACGCACCTGTTTCACGTTTTGAGTCACGCACCTGTTTTCACTAATCATGTCTGTAGTATTTAAGTTCATTGTTTTCAGTTTGTCTTTCTGGCGACATCCGCATTCATACCCCTGACACTCTACTTCATGCTCAGTTCACGCTGCTTTCTTCATAGTCCATGCCAAGTAAGTTTTTGTTTATTAATGCCACGATAGTGTTTTTGTTTCATTGTTCATAGTTTCTGCCTTTGTGCAAGTTTTTTTGTTTATAGTCAAGTTTTGTACTTCCGCCCTTGTGTGCGCCTTTTTTTTTTTTTTGAGTGTTACTCCCCTTCACGCCACGTATGGTCCAAATCATTTGCACCACGGGAGAACAAATCACGCCATAGTTCCAGTTATGACAAAGACGTGCTTTATGCCACTCCTTCTTTGTCTCATTTTGTCCACCAAACGCTTTATGCTGTGCGTGAATGCAAAACGTTGTGCTTTGTTGATGTTATTGACTTGTTATGGAGTGCTTATCGATGCTAACATGCTATTTACATATCGCATCATTATGCCTAGTTTGTAGGTATATTTCAGCTCATTTAATTTCCTTTACTTATGTCCTCTGTGTATTTAATTTGCATCTCTCATGACACATTATCTGTATGTAATATTGGCTACATTTATGACAGTTGTTTGTGTGCCATGTTGTTCCAGACCACAGCAAACGTTACCCGTCTTGCCAAAGATTGTAACACATCCATTAGAAGAAGACAGCCTGCCGTTTCCTTTAACTTGGACACACACATCTATACCTTTTGGCCATTCTGAGCCAGTAATTTCCAGGAGTTATCTCACCCTCCTGAGAAGTTTTACTAATGTTTTCCAATGTTGTAAAAATGTGTAGAATAAATATTACATTTCAACATTTCTGTCAACAAAGATTTGCGTCACCCTGCGACACATAGTCATTTTGATAGTAGGCTGTTATAGCTAATATAGACAATTACATCATGTGTTGTCTTCATTATAACACTTTTGATTTTTTGCGGCTCCAGACCGATTACTTTTTTGTATTTGTGGTCCAATATGGCTCTTTTAACATTTTTGGGTTGCCGACCCCTGGACTAGAGACTTAATAGTGCGTTTCATTCAATAAGTTTCCATGCACTAAATTAGTCTGATTTACGATTTTTTTTATTTTATTTTTTTTTATTTTCACACCTAAGTGTAAAGTCCAAGTGACCATGAACACTCTGTAGGTGTCAAACCCAAGGCCCGGGGGCCAAATCTGACCCGCCATATTATTTTATGTGGCCCGCGAAAGCCTGGAAATAATATTTGTTAATAAAATGCTTAATCTTTTCTTACTAAATATATTTGTCTTTCCGTTTTGACATTAAAAATCATGTACTGCATGCAATTGCATATCTTTTAAAATTCAATATTATCAAAATCTAAATATTATATTATCATGTATTCCAAAAATATTTTGTGTTAAAATAAAGATAAATACTGTACTTAAATATCTGCTTGGCTTATGATTTCAAAGCAAATTATCAATCAAATTGTAGACTGTAAAATTGACAGTAGATTTAACGGTTAAATTCCACCAACTGAGTTTTTTACCTATAATATGTGCTTTTTAAACATAAGATCATTGTCTCCCAAAACGTCATTAGTTAATCAATCTTAACATCATTGGTCTAAGCGAAACCTGGCTCAAACCAGACAATTATTCCCCGCTTAATGAGGCATCTCTTCCCAGCTATACGAATGAACATATTGCCCGTCCCCTTAAAAGGGGTGGGGGGTCGCACTAATATACAATGAAAACCTTAACTTTACCCCTAACCTAAGTAATAAATATAAGTCATTTGCGGTGCTTACTATGAGGTCTGTCACACAGCCACCTCTCTACCTGGCTGTTATCTACCGCCCCCCTGGTCCCTATTCGGACTTTATCAATGAATTTTCAGAGTTTGTCGCTGATCTAGTGATGCACGCAGACAATATAATTATAATGGGGGATTTTAATATCCATAAGAACACCCCATCAGACCCTCCGTGCGTGTTGCTCCAGACTATAATTGATAGCTGTGGTCTTACACAAATAATAAATGATTGATTGATTGCCTTTGGTACTGTTTTTTTCCATATACAGTAAGGCACTAAAGTATCGATAAAACAAACGAAAAAAACATTAAAACAACAAGGTTTTGCAGTTTAAAAAAATTGTATATGCTGTAAAAAAAAAAACACTGCTTTTACTGTAAAATTCTGGTGACTGAGCTGCCAGTTTTTAAAGTAAAATTTAAATATGTGTTTTGCAGCTTATGTAAAAAAAAAATTATTGTCAATGTATTATATATATATATATATATATATATATATATATATATATATATATATATATATATATATATACACATGTATATCCTAGGCCAACCATAACTGCGATGTGGCCCTCAATGAAAACGAGTTTGACACTCCTGCTCTAATGCAACTATTGGTCATATGCCGTGTGCCTCCCGTACACTGGAGGGCGCTTATTTCATTTTAGTGCGGTTAAATCAATTCCTTTTCCGGTTGACCTATGACGTCACACCAGGCATCTGCGGATCCTTACAACTTGTTTTAAGTGATGTCTGCTGTAAGATTACAAATATTACGTCTCTAATGGCTATGTTGATGTTAAATAGCATCAAGAAATGGTCTCAGATTGCACTACAAACAAGACGCTACAACCAAGAATGTATCGGAGACGAAGTTTTTTCGAAGGAATTTTTGGACAAAACTAATGGAAACAAAACATTTTTGAAAAATCTCAAAGTTAATTCAAAAGACTCCGTGGGTTGATGGAAGGAGTTTCAAGTCCGAAGGAAAAGACCGTTCGTGCCCCGACTGATACTGTTCCACATGAAGGTTGCTATTGTTCTGGACTATCTTGCCAGTTGTGTGGAACTCCGTTATTGTTCATCAGTTTGGAGTGCGAAGAGGTTTTTGTACGTTTTATTGTTCGCCTTTAATATATCTTTGTCATGATCCGTTGCCCGGATCATGTTTTATTTTAGTTTGACTCTCTCGGTTCTGTTTTCAGCACCCGTGTGTTTGTGTTTCTTAGTTGTCATGGGTGCTGATTATTTTCACCTGCCTCTGATTAGTGTTTGGGACGTAAAGGGAAAGCCATTTATCAACAACACCCAGAAAACTACTTTTTTTGTTTGTTTATATGTGTTTTAAAAAGCTAGTTTTAACCAAGTTCAGGCAAAATGTTTTGGTTAGAGCATGCAAACACAACAAGTGTGTGTGTGGGTAAGGGGGGGGCAATGTTGGGTTTAGGGTGGGGTTGGGGGGCCCGTTTAGGAGTGTTGTGTATGGGGGGGCCCAGAGTACTACGCCCCTGGCACTTAGGGAAATGCAGGAAGAAGAAATGGAGCCTGTAGGTTGGCTCCTTGTCTCCTGCTCTGATGTCACACATACTGTATCAGTGTCAGATTGTGATTTATTTCAGTGTCTTGTGAGACCACGATGGATACTGTACAGCGATACATGTGGGATTGGGGGCCGCACGTAACAGAGGCAGGACGCCAACGTTGTCTGTTCTGCAAGGCGTGAAGTTCCTGCTTGTTGCAACCACTGCTTCTCTTGCAAGGCGAACATGCCGTGACATGACCTCCTTCTTACCACACTCGCTTGGAACTTGCCAGAAATTGTCTGGGAGGTGAAGACTTGTTCCCACGTCTGTGTGTGTGTGTGCGTGCGTGTGTGTGTGTGTGTGTGTGTGTGTGTGTGTGTGTGTGTGTGTGTGTGTGTGTGTGTGTGTGTGTGTGTGTGTGTGTGTGTTCTTGTATTTCTACCCTTCTTGAGACATCAACAAGGAAAAGTACCTTCCATATGAGGACCGGTGAACAAGTTCATCAATCAATCAATCAAAGTTTATTTATATAGCCCTTAATTACAAGTGTCTCAAAGGGCTGCACAAGCCACAACAACGTCCTCTGCTCAGATCCCACATCAGGGCAAGACAAAACTCAACCCAATGGGATACAATGAGAAACTTTGGAGGGGACCAAAGTTAGGACATAAATCATGGTCCCGATACGGAAAACCATTGCATCTAATAGAGAATGTCTCATTTGCACACAAGGTGGTGAAATCTATCAAAATTAGGGGGGTCCCAAAAAGGAGGGATTTTTCAAATTGACTGTGTGTCGGTGTTAAAAGTGTTCCCCCTCTGGTCAACATATGAAATAACAAGTGTGTGTAAAAAATTTGAAGTGCTCCCCCTCTGATCAACAAATGTAATAACAAGTGTGTGTAAAGATTTGAAGTGCTCCCTCCTTTGGTCAACATATAAAATAACAAATGTGTGTAAAAATTTGAAGTGCTCCCCCTCTGGCCAAAATATGTAATAACAAGTGTGTGTAAACATTTGAAGTGCTCGCCCTCTGGTCAACATATGAAATAACAAGTGTGTGTAAAAATTTGAAGTGCTCCCCCTCTGGTCAACATATGAAATAACAAGTGTGTGTAAACATTTGAAGTGCTCCCCCTCTGGTCAACATATGAAATAACAAGTGTGTGTAAACATTTGAAGTGATCCCCCTCTGGTCAACATATGTAATAACAAGTGCGTGTAAACATTTGAAGTGCTCGCCCTCTGGTCAACATATGAAATAACAAGTGCGTGTAAACATTTGAAGTGCTCGCCCTCTGGTCAACATATGAAATAACAAGTGTGTGTAAACATTTGAAGTGCTCCCCCTCTGGTCAAAATATGAAATAACAAGTGTGTGTAAAGATTTGAAGTGCTCACCCTCTGGTCAACATATGAAATAACAAGTGCGTGTAAACATTTGAAGTGCTCGCCCTCTGGTCAACATATGAAATAACAAGTGTGTGTAAACATTTGAAGTGCTCCCCCTCTGGTCAACATATGAAATAACAAGTGTGTGTAAAGATTTGAAGTGCTCACCCTCTGGTCAACATATGAAATAACAAGTGTGTGTAAACATTTGAAGTGCTCCCCCTCTGGTCAACATATGAAATAACAAGTGTGTGTAAAAATTTGAAGTGATCCCCCTCTGGCCAAAATATGTAATAACAAGTGTGTGTAAACATTTGAAGTGCTCGCCCTCTGGTCAACATATGAAATAACAAGTGCGTGTAAACATTTGAAGTGCTCGCCCACTGGTCAACATATGAAATAACAAGTGTGTGTAAAGATTTGAAGTGCTCACCCTCTGGTCAACATATGAAATAACAAGTGTGTGTAAACATTTGAAGTGCTCCCCTCTGGTCAACATATGAAATAACAAGTGTGTGTAAACATTTGAAGTGTTTGCCCTCTGGTCAACATATGAAATAACAAATGTGTGTAAAAATTTGAAGTGATCCCCCTCTGGCCAAAATATGTAATAATAAGTGTGTGTACACATTTGAAGTGGTCCCCCTCTGGTCAATATATGAAATAACAAGTGTGTGTAAAAATTTGAAGTGGTCCCCCTCTGGTCAATATATGAAATAACAAGTGTGTATTAACATTTGAAGTTCCCCCCCTTTGGTCAACATATAAAATAAAAAGTGTGTGTAAACATTTGAAGTGCTCCCCCTCTGGTCAACTTATGAAATAACAAGTGTGTGTAAACATTTGAAGAGCTCGCCCTCTGGCCAAAATATGTAACAACAAGTGTGTGTAAACATTTGAAGTGCCCCCCCCCCCCTCTGGTCAACATATGAAATAACAAGTGTGTGTGTAAACATATGAAGTGCTCGCCCTCTGGTCAACATATGAAATAACAAGTGTGTGTAAACATTTGAAGTGCTCCCCCTCTGGTCAACATATGAAATAACAAGTGTGTGTGTAAACATTTGAAGTGATCCCCCTCTGGCCAAAATATGTAATAACAAGTGTGTGTTAACATTTCAAGTACTCCCCGTCTGGTCAACATATGAAATAACAAGTGTGTGTAAAAATTTAAAGTGCTCTCCTTCTGGCCAAAATATGTAATAACAAGTGTGTGTAAACATTTGAAGTGCTCGCCCTCTGGTCAACATATAAAATAACAAATGTGTGTAAAAATTGGAAGTGCTCCCCCTCTGGCCAAAATATGTAATAACAATTGTGTGTAAACATTTGAAGTGCTCGCCCTCTGGTCAACATATGAAATAACAAGTGCATGTAAACATTTGAAGTGCTCGCCGTCTGGTCAACATATGAAATAACAAGTGTGTGTAAACATTTGAAGTGCTCGCCCTCTGGTCAACATATGAAATAATAAGTGCGTGTAAACATTTGAAGTGCTCGCCCTCTGGTCAACATATGAAATAACAAGTGTGTGTAAAGATTTGAAGTGCTCACCCTCTGGTCAACATATGAAATAACAAGTGTGTGTAAACATTTGAAGTGCTCACCCTCTGGTCAATATATGAAATAACAAGTATGTGTAAACATTTGAAGTGGTCTCCCTCTGGTCAATATATGAAATAACAAGTGTGTATTAACATTTGAAGTTCTCCCCCTCTGGTCAACATATAAAATAACAAGTGTGTGTAAACATTTGAAGTGATCCCCCTCTGGCCAAAATATGTAATAACAAGTGTGTGTAAACATATGAAGTGCTCCCCATCTGGCCAACATATGTAATAACAAGTGTGTGTAAACATTTGAAGTGCTCGCCCTCTGGTCAACATATGAAATAACAAGTGCGTGTAAACATTTGAAGTGCTCGCCCTCTGGTCAACATATGAAATAACAAGTGTGTGTAAAGATTTGAAGTGATCACCCTCTGGCCAAAATATGTAATAACAAGTGTGTGTAAACATTTGAAGTGCTCGCCCTCTGGTCAACATATGAAATAACAAGTGCGTGTAAACATTTGAAGTGCTCGCCCTGTGGTCAACATATGAAATAACAAGTGTGTGTAAACATTTGAAGTGATCCCCCTCTGGCCAAAATATGTAATAACAAGTGTGTGTAAACATTTGAAGTGTTCTCCCTCTGGTCAACATATGAAATAACAAGTGTGTGTGTAAACATTTGAAGTGCTCCCCCTCTGGTCAACATATGAAATAACAAGTGCGTGTAAAAATTTTAAGTGTTCCCCTTCTGGCCAACATATGAAATAACAAGTGTGTGTAAGAAATAGAAATGCGCCCCCTTCTGCCAAAATTAATTAAAACAAATAAAATATGTATATAGAGACATACTGTAATAACTTGAAGTAAATAATAAAGATTAAAAACAAACAAAAAATAAAAAACAAATTAAACTAAAAGCTTCCCTTTTTTATATTTGCATAGTAGGTATATATTATTAATGTTGTAAATAATAGATGCATAGATATAAAAAATAATTGATATATCTAGAAAGGATGGTCCTAAAGAGGTAGGCATTTTTTTCGTAAGTCTCAAGAAGGTAACAAATACAAGAATGTGTGTATGTGTGTGTGTGTGTGTGTGGGAGGGGGGGGTCATATAACTTGGCAAAATAGAAGCCTTGCCTCCCCCGCACACATATCTGTCCTTGGCTCCCTGTCAGTATTACAGATAACTCTCCCCCTCATCCTAGTTTTTATACACACACTTGCACACACACACGCGCGCACACACACACACACACACACACACACACACACAGATAGATGCTATCTCAGCATTTGCAGCCAGGAGCGACAGCAAAGACAGAGGTTATAATTGACCTTATGTCCTAAATGTGAAGCGTGATTACAACACTAAAATACACACGTGTGTGTGTGTGTGTGTGTGTGTGTGTGTGTGTGTGTGTGTGTGTGTGTGTGTGTGTGTGTGTGTGTGTGTGTGTGTGTGTGTGTGTGTGTGTGTGTGTGTAATGCAAGCGGATTGGTTGAGCTGTCCCGCTGACATTTGCCTGCAGTGATAGGACAGCCAGGTGACCCATAGTTTAAGATTACTGTAGTGCCCTGATATTTGGAGTGTGTATACGTGCATGTGTGTGTGTGTGTGTGTGTGTGTGTGTGTGGTGGGAAAGGAGGAGGGAGTGTCAAAGAAACACAATGAGGTCAGAATGATGTGGGAACAGTTCATACACTGTATAAGAATAGCAGTTGGAGGACCTAAAGTGGTACTTTGTGTCAGCATGACATGTTATTTATTCATCACATTTTGATTAAAAAAAAACTATTTTGAGCACTTTTTCAAAACGTTATCAAATGTATTCTCTGATCCCAGCAGGCACAAGACATGAAAACAACGTTGAGAACTTGTTGAATTAGGTCCTGACGTTGAGCAACTCAAATACAACGTTGAAACAACGTTGGGTTCTGACGTTGATTTGACCATTGAAATTTGGTCATTTTTCAACCAACAACGTGGATCCAACGTTACACATCAACGTTGTCTCAATTTAACAAAAACAACTATTTTGCGACGTTGTTTCAAAGTTAGTTTTAAAAGGACGTGTACGTATAATCAACGTTGTATCAACGTCTTGTCCTTGCTGGGATGACATCTGTCAACGCTCCCATTTGCTTTTGGAAACTCACAAATATTTAGGATAGGATAGACTTTATTTATCCCACAATCAGGAAATGAAGTGGTTCCAGTGCAAATGCAAAAAGTTGAAAAATAAGGTAAAAACACATAAAAAAAAACAAGAGGGAAACTGTAAAGAACACAAAGGCATACTTGCCGACCTTGAGACCTCCGATTTTGAGAGGTGGGGGGTGGGGAGGCGTGGTCGGGGGTGGGGAGGGGGCGTTGTTAGGGGCGTGGTTAAGAAGGGAGGAGTATATTTACAGCTAGAATTCACCAAGTCAAGTATTTCATATACTGTATATATATATATATATATAATATATATACATACATACAGAAATACTTGACTTTCAGTGAATTCTAGCTATATATATATATATATATATATATATATATATATATATATATATATATATGTATGTATATATATATATATATATATATATATATATATTTTTATTATATATATATATATATATATATATATATATATATATATAAATAAAAGAAATACTTGAATTTCAGTGTTCATTTATTTACACATAACACTCATCTACTCATTGTTGAGTTAAGGGTTGAATTGTCCATCCTTGTTCTATTCTCTGTCACTATTTTTCTAACCATGCTGAACACCCTCTCTGATGATGCATTGCTATGTGGCACGCACAAAAGTGCTTTCATCAAATGCATTAGAGTCTGGAATCTTCCATCTCTCCCTAGCATGGCCCAAAACCGGTCAATCTTTGCTTCCTGAGGAAGATCTTCAGTGCCAAGCACTTGGTAGTCCACTACTTCTTCCCGGAGGCTATCCAGGTCCAATCGCAGCTGCGGCTTGGAACTTACAAGCTGTTATGAGAGTAGCGTATGCGTGTGTGTGGCCCTTTAATAGGTGAGCATGTGAGGTGAGTGACGTCAGTGAGTGTGTGGGCGAGAGAAGAGAGGGAGCGGTAGAGTGAGTGCGGGCGGGGACTAGTTTGTTTTGTGTTGGATTGGCTGTGTGCAAGCAATCAATAAAACAAGATTTGCAACTAATTGCCAGACTCAGGCAGGAAAGGTGCAACAAAGCGTATTTATTCATCTTACTCGTCGTCGGCGTCGCCATGGCTGTATCTTCCTCGTTCTTCTGCTTCGTCTCCTTGTTGTGTGCGCAGTTGTGCACTGCAGTCTCTAAAAGCCGTATATGTTATTGATGTTATAGATGGCAGTATTGTCCTGTTTAAGAATGTCACAACATTGCTGTTTACGGCAGACGAACTGCTTTACGGTAGACGAAAACGTGACTGCTGCTGTTGTGTGTTGTTGCCGCGCTGGGAGGACGTTAATGAAACTGGCTAACAATAAACCCACATAAGAAACCAAGAACTCGCCCTCCATCATTCTACAGTTATAACGTGATTGGGCAGGCACGCTGTTTATATTGTGGGAAAGCGGACTCAGGTCCGCATGGAGCTGGAGGGGGCGTGGCCTCCAGCTCCGCCTGAATTTCGGGAGATTTTCGGGAGAAAATTTGTCCCGGGTGGTTTTCGGGAGAGGCGCTGAATTTCGGGAGTCTCCCGGAAAATCCGGGAGGGTTGGCAAGTATGCAAAGGACATTAAAAGAGATGATGCAACCAGGTGCCAATTCATGTCTACATACAGCCACAAAAGTAAAACACAAGGAAAAACAAACAAAAATAGCATTCATTTATACGATTGCAACATGCATAAACAAACAACAGAACAAAAACACCATTTCAACACACAATACTGGGCAGTGCTCCACACTAGTAGCTGTGTTTCCATTACCCCTAGAAATGTGCAAAACCTAAATATCGCAATAAAAAACTGGGAATGGAAACACCAATATTTCTGAAATAAACTTTCAAATATTGCTAAAGCATTTTTGCGATTTGTTTTTTGAGACATTTTGATATTGAAGCATGATGGAAACACTTTTTTTCCGCATTTCGAGGTCACATGAACACATTACGGCTCATGACGCAAACACCCTTTAAAGGAAACACCTACAACAGTGATCCTCAACAGGCGGACCGCGGTCCATGTCCGGACCCAGCGACGTGTCCGTCCGGACCCAGCACGAATTATAGTAAAAAAATTAAAAAAAAAAAGTTTTTATTTTTTTTTATTTGTATTATTATAATTATAATTATTATAAAAAATATAATAATTGTATTCATCTGTGAGTTATCGCTAGCGCAAGTCAACGTTCTTCGTTGTTTTTAGTCAAATATCTCCACGTTTCGTTTACACTTCTCGTGTCTCACTCACTCCGTCCCTCTCTCTCTCTCTCTCTCTCTCTCTCTCAGAGAGAGAGAGAGAGAGCGAGAGAACGCCACTCTGATTGGCTAATTCCGGGGTATGGGTTGTCTTCTCGATCACAACGACGCGCTGATAGGCTGTTACCACCTGGGTCATACACATGTGCAGTGCACAGTGCATGGAACCTTTCGCTGCAGGCACACAGTTGTCTCGTATCGCTACTTCGCTAACTGTTCACTCGTCAGTCACTGAATGTGAATCAAATCACAATGGCATGCTCCAAGTTGGCTCAGGCTGGTAAAAGAAAGGTGGACAGGGAAAACCGACGTTTCAAGGAAGAATGGACAGAGCAATATGTTTTCATCCTACCTATTGCAAGTACCAGACCAATGTGTCTAATATGCAACAGTACTGTTGCTCTGGTGAAAAGTGAAAATCTGAAACGTCACTATCTGAAAGAGCACCGCAAATTTGAAGAGACATTTCCTCATGATTCAGAGCTAAGAAAAAAAGAAATCACGAGGCTGAAAAAGTCATATGAAACATCAGGCAAGATTTTTGTTAAATCTATGACACAACATCAAATAGCAACAGAGCAGTAACGTGCGGTGAGGTTGATGGCTGGTGAGGCACTGACTTCATCACAGTCAGATTTACAAACATATGAACCCTAAAGAGTATCTTATTCACCATTTGATTGGCAGCAGTTAACGGGTTATGTTTAAAAGCTCATACCAGCATTCTTCCCTGCTTGGCACTCAGCATCAAGGCTTGGAATTGGGGGTTAAATCACCAAAAATGATTCCCGGGCGCAGCGCCACTGCTGCCCACTGCTCCTCTCACCTCCCAGGGTGTGATCAAGGGATGGGTCAAATGCAGAGGACACATTTTTTCAAAGTTCTTATTTATTTTTGTTTCAAAGAAAATATTTCATGTATTTTATTGGATATTTATTTTATTTTTGTTAATTTTAAGAAAATGTTAAACTACTTACCTCCTGCTACTATATAAGCTTGACCGATAATAAACGGACCCAGCCTGTTTAAAAAAAAAACATTTGTGCACCTTCAAGATTTGTACTTGAGGACCCCTGACCTACAAGTTACAAGTGTACTTTGTCGACATTTTTTAAATATGGCTTTTATTTTGCGAAAAACGGCGATGGAAACGCAGCTACAGTCTACTGGTGTCGGGAGGCCGCACGGACAGAGACAGGAACAGACCCAACAGAGCAGACTCCGTCCTAGGCTGCCCACCAGCCCCCTGGTCATTGTCCGGTCCACGCGGATGAGCGAGAATCCGTCCAGGGAGACCGAAGTGTCCGGTGCATGCTCATTCTGCCAGGACTCCGTGAAGCTCACCCATCCAGACGCTCAATGCTGTTCCTACGCATCTTCTCCGGTCTCTCCATGTGGACTCCGGTGCAAACATGGCCAAAAGGCTCCCCGAGGCAGATCCAAAAGTTCACAAAAAACTCACAAAAGTGTCGCCCCTTGTTGCGCAGTCCCGAAAAAGGCCCAACCAAAAGGCAAAAACCACATGAAAACAAGAGGGAAGCATCACTACCAAGGAGGGAACTCGAGCTCCTGCAACCAGCAGCCACTACAGCGGCGTCATCTTGCCCTTCAATGCCTACACCCTCGGTTTTACCGTATTATTAGCCTAACCATGTATACATGTTATAATGAAGGCAACACATGATGTAAGTGTCTATATTAACTATACTAGCCTACTATCAAAGGCTGACGCAAATCTTCGTTGACAGAAATGTTGTATTTTCATTTTTATTCCACACATTTTTGCAACATTGAAAAACATTAGTAAAATGGAGGCTTCTCACAGGATGTGATAACTTCCTGAAATGACTGACTCAGAATGGCCAAAGGTATAGATGTGTGTGTCTAACATAAAGGAAACGTCAGGTTTTCTTCTTTAATGGATTTATTACAATCTTTGCAAGCTGGGTAACGTTTGCTGTGGTCTGGAACAACACGGCACAGAAACAACTATGAGAAATGCAGCCAATGTACAGAAAATGTGTCATGAGACATGCAAATATAAATTAAATACACAGAGGACATAAGTAAAGGACATTAAATGAGTTGAAATATACCTACAAACGAGGCATAATGATGCAATATGTACATACAGCTAGCCTAAATAGCATGTTAGCATCGATTAGCTTGCTGACCAAATATGCCGAATTAACACTCCAACAAGTCAATAACATCAACAAAGCTCACCTTTTGTGCATTCACGCACAGCATAAAACGTTTGGTGGACAAAATGAGACAAAGTAGTGGTGGCATAAAACACGTCTTTCTGTGGCAGCATCGGAGAAAGTTAACTATGACGAGTTCAAGGATCGCTGAAATGAGTAGGACAAAACGGCGCTTGCCAAATGCTCTCATCAGCATGTATAACATAAACAGTGGGATTTCTAACAATTAGGAACGTTTGTGTCATGTTTGTCCTCCTACAGAAAATATAGTAAAACCCATCCATCCATCCATTTTCTACCGCTTATTCCCTTTGGGGTCGCGGGGGGCGCTGGAGCCTATCTCAGCTACAATCGGGCGGAAGGCGGGGTACACCCTGGACAAGTCGCCACCTCATCGCAGGGCCAACACAGATAGACAGACAACATTCACACTCACATCCACACACTAGGGCCAATTTAGTGTTGCCAATCAACCTATCCCCAGGTGCATGTCTTTGGAGGTGGGAGGAAGCCGGAGTACCCGGAGGGAACCCACGCAGTCACGGGGAGAACATGCAAACTCCACACAGAAAGATCCCGAGGCCGGGATTGAACTCACGACTACTCAGGACCTTCGTATTGTGAGGCAGATGCACTAACCCCTCTTCCACCGTGCTGCCCTAAATGTAAATAATTTATGTATTTAATTAATTTACTAATTTAATTTAAATTACCGTATTTTCCGCACTATTAGCCGCACCTAAAAACCACAAATTTACTCAAAAGCTGACAGTGCGGCTTATAACCCGGTGCGCTTTATATATGGATTAATATTAAGATTCATTTTCATAAAGTTTCGGTCTCGCAACTACGGTAAACAGCCGCCATCTTTTTTCCCCGTAGAAGAGGAAGTGCTTCTTCTTCTACGCAAGCAACCGCCAAGGTAAGCACCCGCCCCCATAGAACAGGAAGCGCTTCTTCTTCTACTGTAAGCAACCACCCGCCCCGGTAGAAGGAGAAGAAGCGCGCGGATAATACGTTTCATTTCCTTTGTGTGTTTACATCTGTAAAGACCACAAAATGGCTCCTACTAAGCGACAGGTTTCCGGTTCATGAAAAGACGCATCTCTCCATCCGCACACGGACTACTATTTCACAGCAACTGCCTAAAGACTTTCAAGAAAAGCTGGCTACTTTCCGTGCATATTGTAAAAACAAGATAGCTGAAAAAAAGATCCGGCCAGAGAACATTATCAACATGGACGAGGTTCCACTGACTTTTGATATTCCTGTGAACCGCACTGTGGATACAACGGGAGCACGTACGGTGAATATTCGCACCACAGGGAATGAGAAGTCATCCTTCACTGTGGTTCTAGCTTGCCATGCTAATGGCCAGAAACTTCCACCCATGGTGATATTCAAAAGGAAGACCTTGCCAAAAGAGACCTTTCCAGCCGGCGTCATCATAAAAGCTAACTCGAAGGGATGGATGGATGAAGAAAAGATGAGCGAGTGGTTAAGGTAAGTTTACGCGAAGAGGCCGGGTGGCTTTTTTCACGCAGCTCCGTCCATGTTGATATACGACTCCATGCGCGCCCACATCACGCTGGTTTTTAATATATTATTAAAGTTTGACTGACCTATCCGACTGTTTTTTTGACATTCCTTTAGCGCAGTTAGATGCGGCTTATAACACGGGGCGGCTTATAGGTGGACAAAGTTTTGAAATATGCCGTTCATTGAAGGTGCGGCTTTTAACCCAGGGCGGCTTATGGTGCGGAAAATACGGTAAAAAAAAAAAAATTAATTTAAATGTAATTTAATGTTAATTTAATTAGTTATTTAATTCAACGATGTTTCTCACCTTCCTTATCAAAGTGCTGTCACTCGCAACTTCCTTTGGCCCCATGGTGTACTAAAAAAACAAGGTACAGAGAGTCACCAATGTGTGGGATGCTTTCCCCATCCCCATGATAAGTGAAAATTGGTGCGTGCACAAACAACGCAACAGTAATTATTATTTTCAGTTGAAAAAGTTGTACAACTCAGAAGTCAACAAGCGTCCCAGAATGAATTGTGTTCAACACCGGAGGTTTGGTGCGCCATATAGTAAAACAAATAATATATTTTATCCTTCATCTTTTTCCATTTTCACACATCTCTGAAAGAGGTCCGGGGAGCCGCCAGGGAGCTGACCCCCGGCCTAACCTGTAGTAGGTGAAACCAGGCCTTCAAAATAAAAGCACACCGTTAAAATGGTTGCGCCACAGTAGGAAGTCTGTCTGACATTATTATTGGGTTTGTTTGTTTTTTGGCTGCTCATATTTTCCTTAATTTTGCCAGAATATTTCCTTGTTTTAATTTTAATATTGATTTTTTTTTTCCAAAAACATGAATCCATTAAATCTTCTGTTTCAAAAAATTATTGCATTTTTTTAACGTTATATTATTCAATGTTTTTATTGTATTCCCTCTTTACTAAATGGCACTTTACATGTTACAGCATTGAAGGCAAAAACGGATGAAAATTTGTTGTGGATTACTTGCATCAAAAATTGAGCGCACTACTTGACTGCAACCAGCAGAGGCGCTGTTGGTCTTGTCTTAACTAGTTTGTTGTCTAAAGAACAACGCGATGTCCATTAGCTATAGCACGCCAAGATACATCCACCTCTTCCCTTCACTTTGTATTCAACAGTAGGAGTTGAAATAGGAGTTCAGAACACCCAGCAGTCTCCCAAGAGCCATTAAAAATGTAGTGTTTAAAAGCATCAATTACTGTTGACATCCATAATAAATCATTAACTTTCTGCTTTTGTCACGACTTCATGGTCCTAAGAGTCCGGTGTGGTCCTGGCAGAAGTGGATTACTGTGACGCAGAGCGATGAAACACACCTCGCTCTGACACATCGTGCTTTCACACACTGCAGCATTCATTGGCCCACTCTATTCCTCCCACTCACACACCTGCAGACACACACACACACACACACACACACACACACACTACACTGTCCCAACCGCAAAACCCCACCCAGTCATCAGCAGGGTGACCTTTGCCCTGCGAGCCTGTGGGGATGCGGGCATGGCTGCATGTGCGGATGCTGCGTGATCCACCGAGCTAAACACTGAGTTGATTGTTTTCCACTTTTTTTTTTTCTTTTTTTTTTTCTTTTTTTGTTTCATCAGCAATGTGTTGTCCAGCTGCACATGAAAGCATCGCGGGTCACAGTCCAGATGTCCACAAGACCGTTTGTCCCACATTGTAGCAAAACCACACAGTTTATGTTGGACTACACTGTGACAGTGTTTGTTCTCTACTGTGCAGGAATGACACGTGGATACAACTTAGAGTAGTCCGTGTGCAGCTGATATAGCAGGGTAGATTTGCTGTCACCACACAGTCATTAGTGTGTAAATATTTGGCAGCACAAGACAATTGTGTCTTGCCGACAGTCAAGCATGGTGTTGGTGCCATGGTCTGCGGCTGCATTATATATTGTATATTTTCTGTTCTACTTCCTGTGTGTGTCATCCTGCAGTGACTTTATCACTGCTCAATAGCAGCTTTCTCCTCACCTGTCACTGATTAATGACTGCAACCCCATTTGCACAGCTCCCTCCACCGAGGCCGCCGCCCGTCTCTTTACCAGCGAAGGCACCACCAGCTACGCCCTCCAGCGGGTCCCCCGCTAGCTCCGCCTTAAGCCCGCTGAAGACACCACCGCCAGCTCCGTTTCCCACGGGTCCACCGGAGACGCCATCGCCATCTCTGCCATCGCCAGCTCCGCCTATTGTGAGTCCACTGCAGAAGCCACCGCCAGCTCCGCCTCCGGTGGGTCCGCCACAGAGGCCACCGCCAGTTTCGCCTCCCGCGAGTCCGCTGAATGCGCCACCGCAAGTTTTGCATCCCATTGGTCCTCCGCAGACGTCACCGCCAGCTCCAACTCCCGTGGGTCCGCTGAAAATGCTACCAGCTCCGCCTCCCGTGGGTCTGCTGAAGATGCCACCGCCATCTCCGCCTCCCGTGGGTCCGCTGAAGACCCCACCGCCATCTCAGCCTCCTGTGGGTCCGCTGAAGATGCCACCGCCATCTCCGCCTCCCGTGGGTTCGCTGAAGATGCCACCACCATCTCCGCCTCTAGTGGGTCTGCTGAAGACCCCACCACCACCTCCGCCTCAAGTGGGACTGCTGAAGATGCCACCGCCATCTCCGCCTCTAGTGGGTCCGCTGAAGACGCCACCACCAGCTCCACCTCCCGTGGATTTGCTGAAGATGCCACCGCCATCTCCGCCTCCCGTGGGTCCGCTGAAGATGCCAACGCCATCTCCGCCTCTAGTGGGTCTGCTGAAGAGGCCACCGCCAGCTCTGCCTCCCGTGGGTCCGCTGAAGACCCCACCGCCATCTCCGCCTCCCGTGGATCCGCTGAAGACGCCACCGCCAGCTCTGCCTCCCATGGGTCCGCTGAAGACCCCACAGCCATCTCCGCCTCCCGTGGGTCTGCTAAAGACGGCACCGCCATCTCCGCCTCCCGTGGGTCCGCTGAAGACGCCACAGCCATCTCCGCCTCTAGTGGGTCTGCTGAAGACGCCACCACCATCTCTGCCTCCCGTGGGTCCGCTGAAGACCCCACCGCCATCTCTGCCTCCCGTGGGTCCGCTGAAGACGCCACCGCCATCTGCGCCTCCTGTGGGTCCACTGAAAAACGCCACTGCCAGCTCCGACCCCATTTCCAGTTCGCCTGCCACTGAAATGGCCGCCTGGCGCTAGCAGTCCTCCTCCTCGGCCTCTCCGGTGGCCGTCCCAAGGACACCCTACAGTGCCGACGGCAGAAATGCCCCAGTCCTGGGTATGGACCCCAGCAGAGGTTCTGGCAGCTGTGGCAGCGTTCCACTCACCAGGTCAGACTTTGTATATTGGTTTTCCTATGTTTAGTGTTTATTTCCTGCTTTACCCTCTAATTTTCTTCTCTACTCCCTCCTGTGTGTGTCTTCCAGCAGTGACTTCATCACTGCTCCAGAGCGCAGCTCTCTTTACCGGCCTCTGATTAGTGATCAGGAGACTCACCTGCTTGTGATCACTAATCAGAGGCCTTCATAAGTCAGCCTCACGCTTAAGTCCAGGCTGGATCTCTTTATGTTGCGTGTGGATTTGTCATGTCTTGCTTTTCCTTGGGCTTATGCTTCCTGTGCACTCCTCTGCTGCACTATTTTTGTGTTTGCGTTTGTGGTCAGGGGAGACACGATAGTGAGTGGATTTTTGCAAATTGTCCAAAATGTGTGAATATTTCATGTGTTACCTATGGTTTAATCACCTTGGACCTGGAATTGAGTAAAGCTGCACAGGTCGCTACTGGAATCCTCTTCTACTGGTCTTTGATGACATCACTCGTGGAACTCCACCTTCCTTCCTTGCACTTGAGGATGCTGCTTGATTAGGTTCAGGTGCGGAGTTTCCTTAGGGCTGTGACGATTAATCGATTAATAACAGTTTATTTGATTGGAAAAAAGCTTTAATTCATGTTATGTTGCTTGGATTGATTGTTTAATGAGTATAACTAATGAAAAATGATTAAATCCGGACTGCATGGATTTTTTAAGTGAGTTAGTTTCCAGACAGCCCGTTCAATAGAGCCCACATCAGTGCTAGTGTGAAAAAAAGAATGAAGGTTATGGCAAGCAAACAAATATTTTTTTCTTTTAGTCCTTTTCCAAACATACGCATTGAGGCTATAAAGTGGGTTTCATGCGATTATTCGAATAATCGAACAAATTAACACTGAAATGATCGATAGTTGCAGCCCTAAAAGTCACAAAAAAGTTCAGTTTAAGTTAAAAAATGCACAAATTTATGTCGCTCGATTTTAAAAATATGCCAAAGCAGACTTGTTTCACGGCGGAAGAAAGAGCTGCCTCTTGTGCCCCTGATCCGTCCCATCTTCTCCTCTGTCAGCTCTTCCTCCGCCGATGTTAATGTCAGTGGATGTAGCTTTTTCATTTGGTCATGTTTTATTTAATTTTTTATTATTGTAGCAATATGGTTGTTAAAATTAATGATTTTTGTGATTTCTGATTGTTTGTGAGGGCACCATGGTGTCTTCTGTGTGATGGCAGAGCAGCGCATACAGAGAGGACAAGAGGAAGGCTTCAATTTATA
Source organism: Nerophis lumbriciformis (assembly GCF_033978685.3). Taxonomy (NCBI): domain Eukaryota; kingdom Metazoa; phylum Chordata; class Actinopteri; order Syngnathiformes; family Syngnathidae; genus Nerophis; species Nerophis lumbriciformis. Next base: position 17,956,945 of record NC_084576.2, read on the forward strand.
TTCCATTGCTTAGATATTGATCGTTTAATGCGTGTAACTAATCAAAAATGATCAAATCCCGACTGCATGGAGTGCATTGAATTTTTAAATGAGTTAATGAGTTAATTAGTTTCCACACAGACGGTTCAATAGAGCCCACATCGGAGGTAGTGTGAAAAAAAGAATGAAGGTTATGGAAAGCAAAAAAATATTGTTTTCTTTTGCTCCTTTTCCAAACATACGCATTGAGGCTATTGAGTGTGTTTCATCCGATTATTCGATTAATCGAACAAATTAACCAACAGATTACCCGATCACTGAAATGATCGATAGCTGCAGCCCTAAAAGTCAGAAAAAAGTTAAGTTAAGTTACAGATTGCACGTGATGTCGCTCTGTTTAAAAAATATGCCAAAGCAGACTTGTTTCACAGCGGGGGAAAGAGCTGCCTCTTGTTTAGCGGCGCCTCTTCCAAAACACACACACACAAACACACACTCACTCAAAGCTCGTGGCCCTGATACGTCCCTTCTCTCCCTCTGTCAGCTCCTCCTCTGCCGATGTTAATGTCAATGGATT
>NC_084576.2:17962500-18032500 GCF_033978685.3 Nerophis lumbriciformis
TTGTTTGTGAGGGCACCCTAGTGGCTTCTATGTGTGTGAGCGTACGGAACAGTTGAGCTTGCCATTGTTGTTTTGGCGCGTTAATAAAGAAAATGCTGTTGAGGGTTCCAGGTTCCATTGCCGCTTCTGGCATCCTGGTCGCTGCCCTTGTGTCCTTGGGCAAGACACTTCACCCGCCTTTCTCCCAGCGCCCCTCACACTGGTTTAAAATGTAGCTCCAGGATGTGGATAATAGAGTTTCACCATGTAAAGCGCTTTGTGTCTCTACGAAAAATATAATTCACAAAGTTGATCCGTCACCTGTCATGACCCGGGCTTTATTTTAGTTTGACTCCCTTTGTTCTGTTTCAGCGCCCCTGGGTTTGTGTGTTCTTGGTTGCCATGGGTGCTGATTATCTTCACCTGCCTCTGATTAGTGTCCGGGACGCTCACCTGCTCCCGGGCACTAATCCGAGAGCTACTTATTCCTGCTTTTCGCCACACTCAGTCTGGCTGTCTTCTTTGCGCTATGCAACAAGTTATGTGGGTATACCATTTGATTCCTGATTCAATGCTAACTCTTCCTGTTAGCTATTTCCTTAGCGTCCTGTGCAATTGGCACGTTTTTTTTTGCGGTTGTTTGCATTTTCCCGTATTTTTGGATTTTGATTGATTTATGGTAAATAAACCGTTGTCTTACCTGCACTTTGCCTCCGGAGTTCCATCTGCATCCTGGGAAATCAAACCGCGCAATAACATGCGACCCCAATGTGACATCTCTTCCTTGTTATGTTTGTTGTACATCACTTTATATTACTAAAACACAGACTTTTATGGAAGCAGGAACCAATTATTCATATTTACATTGTTTCTTATGGAGAAATGTGCTTCACTATACAAACCTTTTGATTTACGAACTCCTTTTTAACTTCGTGTCTCCGGGGTCAGTTTTAATTGAAGGCTCATATCCGGGTGGCTTCATGTGGTGTCCAAGAACCCACAGACCATAGGACGGCGTCAGCCCACCTGCGGCTGCCGTTATTTAGGGCGCTTATTACGTCTCTAAAAAGCTTTTTTTTGGTAAATTCAGGTGAAATGAGTTGACACAAAGACTCTTGTTCTGGGGGCGCTGACCTTGTTGACGACGGTGCCAAACCTTTAGGTGCCGTAGTTTGTGTAATGTGTGGAAAAGAGAGAGAGGATGAAACAAAGGGTGAAGTGTGTGTGCAGAGAAGAAAAGCACTCACTGTTAAACCCTGACAAGGTCAAGCAGTCACATGGTGCAGAGAGGTGGCGTTCAAGGCGTGCGTAACTGGATGTTACGTGTACAACACTCTGCAAACCTTGTGTGGTGAGGATCCGAATAAAGGTGCACAGACGTTTTTCCTTCGGGTGCGGCGTTTATTCGGGCGTCCTCTGTGACGCGGGAAGTAGAAATATCAAACCCATAAATGCGGGGGTCAAAGGTCATATACACTCAATCGTTCCCTCAGGACTAATCTGTACCAGGGTCAAACTGTTGCTATCATGCAACTTTAAATAACTGAACAGGCACCGTTTTAAGTCCCATCTTGGTATCAGATATCGGTCCTGTATCAGCAAAACAAATAAGTATTGACTTGCATGTTAAATGTCCGAGACAAGTGTTTATTTGTTCCAACCTGGACAGCCAGTTAGCATCTGAATGTCCCCAAATAAGAATTGTGTCCAAACAGAGATGTCCGATAATATCGTCAGTCCGATATTATCGGGCGATAAATGCTTTAAAATGTGATATCGGAAATTATCGGTATCGGTTTCAAAAAGTTAAATGTATGACTTTTTAAAACGCCGCTGTACGGAGTGGTACACGGACGTAGGGAGAAGTACAGAGCGGCAATAAACCTTAAAGGCACTGCCTTTGCGTGCCGGCCCAGTCACATAATATCTACGGCTTTTCACACACACAAGTGAATGCCAGTGCCTTGTACTGCCAGCCATACAGGTCACACTGAGGGTGGCCGCATAAACAACTTTAACACTGTTACAAACACGCGGCACACCGTGAACCCACACCAAACAAGAATGACAAACACATTTCAGGAGAACATCCGCACCGTAACACAACATAAACACAACAGAACAAATACCCAGAAGCCCTTGCAGCACTAACTCTTTCGGGACGCTACAATATACACCCCCCCCCCTACCCCCCACCTCAACCCCGCCCCTCCCCAACCCTGCTGTTTTGTAACGCACTTTGTGACTTCAATAATAATGTTGGCATTTTTTTCCCATAACTTGAGTTGATTTATTTTGTAAAACCTTGTTATATTGTTTAATGCATCCAGCGGGGCATCACAACAAAATTAGGCATAATAATGTGTTAATTCTACGACTGTTTATATCGGTATCGGTTGATATCGGAATCGGTAATTAAGAGTTGGACAATACCGGAAAATCGGATATCGGCAAAAAAGCCATTATCGGACATCACTATAGGCTACTAGACACAGGCACAAGACATTGAAACAAGGTTGAGAACTTGTCGAATTAGGTCCTGACGTTGAGCAACTCAAACATAACGTTGAAAAAACATGCTTGTTGATGATGTTTAATCAATGTTGGGTTCTGATGTTGATTTGACCATTGAAATGTGGTCATTTTCCAACCACAATTAGACAACGTCGAAACAACATGCTTTTTGACGATGTTTAATCAATGTTGGGTTGTGACTTTGATTTGACCATTGAAATTGTGTTCATTTTCCGATCAATATTCTACAACACAAATACAACGTTGAAACAACATGCTTTTGGTGGACGTTTAATCAATGTCGGGTTGTGACGTTGATTTGATCATTGAAATTTTGTTCATTTTCCAACCAATATTCGACAAAACAAATACAACGTTGAAACAACATGCTTTTTGACGATGTTTAATCAATGTTGGGTTCTGACGTTGATTTGACCATTGAAATTTTGTCATTTTCCAACCAACAGCATGGATAATGATAATAATAATAATATATTTTATTCTTAAAAAGCACTTTACAATGAGTAAACAACCTCGAAGTGCTACAGTGTATTAAAAAATAAATACATAAATAAAAAGATAATAGAAAATAAACAAAAATAAAAACTAGAACAGCCAAATAGCTAAAACTAGTATGCATATATCTAAAAAAGGCTTTTTTCAAAAGAAGGGTTTTTAAGCCTTTTTTAAAAGCATCCACAGTCTGTGGTGCCCTCAGGTGGTCAGGGAGAGCGTTCCACAGACTGGGAGCGGCGGAGCAGAAAGCCCGGTCTCCCAATCCCAATCTTCCGGTGTCGTGTGGAGGATTTGGGGGTGAGCAGTTCTTTGAGGTAGAGGGGGGCATTTCCATGGAGGCACTGGTGGGTTAATAGGGAGACTTTGAATTCAATCCTGAGTGGAACAGGAAGCCAGTGAAGGGATTTGAGAGTTGGTGTGATATGATCATATTTCCGCACTCTCATCAGGATCCTAGCAGCACTATTCTGTACGTATTGTAGCTTTTGGATGTTTTTGCTGGGGATCCCGACAAGCAGTGTGTTGCAGTAGTCTAGGATCCAACGTAAGACATCAACGTTGTCTCAATTTACAAATACAACTATTTTGCAACGTTGTTTCAAAGTCAGTTTTAAAGGACATTTACGTATAATCAACGTTGTATCAATGTCCTGTGCCGGCTGGGTAGGAGCTAGCAGCTACACGACGGCTAAGCACACAATAGCACACAAGGTAGATACACATAATGAGTGTCCTTCATTGAACAATATCGCGTCTAAAACAGCACATTTGTCTTTTATCTTCTACAAACCCCGTTTCCAAATGAGTTGGGAAATTGTTTTAGATGTAAATAAAAACGGAATACAATGATTTGCAAATCAGTTTCAACCCATATTCAGTTGAATATGCTACAAAGACAACATATTTGATGTTCAAACTGATAAACATTTTTTTTTTTTTGCAAATAATCATTAACTTTAGAATTTGATGCCAGCAACACGTGACAAAGAAGTTGGGAAAGGTGGCAATAAATACTGATAAAGTTGAGGAATGCTCATCAAACACTTATTTGGAACATCCCACAGGTGAACAGGCAAATTGGGAACAGGTGGGTGCCATGATTGGGTATAAAAGTAGAGTCCATGAAATGCTCAGTCATTCACAAACAAGGATGGAGCGAGGGTCACCACTTTGTCAACAAATGCGTGAGCAAATTCTTGAACAGTTTAAGAAAAACCTTTCTCAACCAGCTATTGCAAGGAATTTAGGGATTTCACCATCTACGGTCCGTAATATCATCAAAGGGTTCAGAGAATCTGGAGAAATCAATGCACGTAAGCAGCTAAGCCCGTGACCTTCGATCCCTCAGGCTGTACTGCATCAACAAGCGACATCACTGTGTAAAGGATATCACCACATGGGCTCAGGAACACTTCAGAAACCCACTGTCAGTAACTACAGTTGGTCACTAAATCTGTAAGTGCAAGTTAAAACTCTCCAATGCAAGGCGAAAATCGTTTATCAACAACACCCAGAAACGCCGTCGGCTTCGCTGGGCCTGAGCTCATCTAAGATGGACTGATACAAAGTGGAAAAGTGTTCTGTGGTTTGACGAGTCCACATTTCAAATTGTTTTTGAAAACTGTGGACTTCGTGTCCTCCGGACCAAAGAGGAAAAGAACCATCTGGATTGTTATAGGCGCAAAGTTGAAAAGCCAACATCTGTGATGGTATGGTGGTGTATTAGTGCCCAAGACATGGGTAACTTACACATCTGTGAAGGCGCCATTAATGCTGAAAGGTATATACAGGTTTTGGAGCAACATATGTTGCCATCCAAGCAACGTTACCATGGACGCCCCTGCTTATTTCAGCAAGACAATGCCAAGCCACGTGTTACATCAATGTGGCTTCATAGTAAAAGAGTGCGGGTACTAGACTGGCCTGCCTGTAGTCCAGACCTGTCTCCCATTGAAGATGTGTGGCGCATTATGAAGCCTAAAATACCACAACGGAGACCCCCGGACTGTTGAACAACTTAAGCTGTACATCAAGCAAGAATGGGAAATAATTCCACCTGAGAAGCTTAAAAAATGTGTCTCCTCAGTTCCCAAACGTTTACTGAGTGTTGTTAAAAGGAAAGGCCATGTAACACAGTGGTGAATATGCCCTTTCCCAACTACTTTGGCACGTGTTGCAGCCATGAAATTCTAAGTTAATTATTATTTGCAAAAAAAAAATAAAGTTTATGAGTTTGAACATCAAATATCTTGTCTTTGTAGTGCATTCAATTGAATATGGGTTGAAAAGGATTTGTAAATCATTGTATTCCGTTTTATATTTACATCTAACACAATTTCCCAACTCATATGGAAACGGGGTTTTTATTTGTATGTTGCACATACAAAGTCTCCAAGGTAGAAGCGTATTAGAAAGTATCCAGTAACAAACGTGTCCGCGTCATTCAACTCACTGTGTCCTGAGCACAAACTAATGAACTATTATGGGGAAAAAAATATTGCCACTCCACTTTAAAGCAAAGATGGCGTAAGTCCATTCGGAAAGGTTAATAATAAATAGGTTAGTGTTTTTCATAACTACCATTTTACTTTTATCGAGTCAAAAAGTTTGGGTACCCCCGATGTAGATCTTTTCTTTAAACTTTTTTAAAGATGTGTAGCGAAGCCTGCTTTTTGTTTTGTACAAACAAATGTCCTCCGCGCTCTCCCTTTCGCACGGCGCACAACTCGGGCCGCGAAATATCAAACGTCGGACCCGCGTGTGGCAGCGCCACTTTATGTGAGGTCCTGTGTTGGCGTGTGTTTGTCGCCGGTGGCACCGCGGTAGTCCACGGGGGGGGGCTGTCTGGAAATAGCCGCACGGCCCCCGGTGCGGTGTGTTTATGTGTGAAGGGCGCTGCTAAAAGTGGAGGGTGGGCTGCCTCCCAGGCAAATCACAAGCTCAGAGTGTGGTTCGGTCTATTCTTAGGATAACGTAGCCTGTGTGTGTGTGTGTGTGTGTGTGTGTGTGTGTGTGTGTGTGTGTGTGTGTGTGTGTGTGTGTGTGTGTGTGTGTGTGTGTGTGTGTGTGTGTGCGTGTGCGTGCGGTGAGTCTGCTCGACGGAGACAAGGGGATGCCTGTCTGCGCCCCCCTACCTATTAATTCTCTCGGGGAGGGGGCTTGAGGCTCACCGCGGCTAAATTGAGCTGTTTGTGTATGCAGTCCCAGCGATGCACGAGTGGAAGATGTGTGTTCATTGTGTGTGGAAAAAAAAGTGTGTTTAGGATCCAGGAAATCCATTTCGATGATGATAGCGGCCTCGAGAAGGTTAGCTGACTGTTTATGAATGTGTGACATGGCGTTTATAATTGTGTCAATATTTACCAGCAACTGGGAATGGAACTAACGTCTTCTTTAAATGGGACAAAATGACATTTCCTGCATGGAAAACATGTTTTAATACATCAGGGAATTCATTTTGAGTTAAACACGTTTGGTCACTTCAAGCTGTTTTTTTCTGATTTTATAGGTTTTTTTTAATTGCCAGGTAAAATTATATTGCTTTCTTTTTGTGGTTTTAGTTGAGAACATTTAAAATATTTTTTTGGGGTGGAAGGAAAAAAAATCTGGAATTTTGAGCACTCAGAGTAGCGCTGTTTATATTGATATATGAAAAAAAATTATTATTATTATTAGCATTATTATTTCTAGTTTCATTTTATTATTATTGGTGGTGGTGGAAGTAATAGTAGTAGAAAAAAAGTGACATTGCTATTATTAATATTGTTAATATATACTAGTAGTAATTGTATTCAGGATGTTGGTCATCCGTCACTTTTTTACAGTTTTAAAACAAAAATATTTATATACAGTCATGCTCATAAGTTTACATACCCGGGGAGAATGTATGATTTTTTGACCATTCTTCAGAGAATATGAACGATAACACAAAAACCTTTCTTTCACTCATGCTTAATGGTTGTGTGAAGCTATTTATTGGCAAACAACTGTGTTTACTATTTTTAAATCAAAATGACAAAAGAAAGTACCCAAATGACCCTGATCAAATTATTAGTAGTAGTAGTATTAGTAGTAGTAATGGCATTAGTATTGTTATTATAATCATTATTATTAATGTTATCATGTTAATATTGTTATTGATATTATTATTATTTACTAGTCCTAATCAGTATTTAGGATGTTTGCCTTCCTTTAATTTATACATTATTATTAATGTTATCGTATTAAAAATTACCATTATTATTGATATGATTATTATTTACTAGTCCTAATCAGTATTTAGGATGTTTGCCTTCCTTTAAGTTATACATTATTATTAATGTTATCGTATTATTATTATTACCATTGTTATTGATATTATTATTATTTACTAGTCTTAATCAGTATTTAGGATGTTTGCCTTCCTTTAATTTATACATTATTGTTGTTATCATAATAATATTACCATTATTACTGTTATTGATATTATTATTATTATTTACTAGTCCTAATCAGTATTTAGGATTTTTGCCTTCCTTTAATTTATACATTATTATTAATGTTATCATCCATCCATCCATCCACCATCCATTTTCTACCACTTGTCCCTTAATATTATTATTACTATTATTGTTGATATTATTATTATTTACTAGTCCTAATCAGTCTTCAGGATGTTTGCCTTCCTTTAATTTATACATTATTATTAATGTTATCGTATTTACATTACCATTATTATTGATATGATTATTATTTACTAGTCCTAATCAGTATTTAGGATCTTTGCCTTCCTTTAAGTTATACATTATTATTAATGTTATCGTATTATTATTATTACCATTATTATTTATATTATTATTATTTACTAGTCTTAATCAGTATTTAGAATGTTTGCCTTCCTTTAATTTATACATTATTGTTATCATATTAATATTACCATTATTGTTGTTATTGATATTATTATTATTTACTAGTCCTAATCAGTATTTTGGATTTTTGCCTTCCTTTAATTTATACATTATTATTAATGTTATCATCCATCCATCCATCCATCCATTTTCTACCACTTGTCCCTTAATATTATTATTACTATTATTTTTGATATTATTATTATTTACTAGTCTTAATCAGTATTCAGGATGTTTGCCTTCCTTTAATTTATACATTATTATTAATGTTATCGTATTAATACTACCATTATTATTGATATGATTATTATTTACTAGTCCTAATCAGTATTTAGGATCGTTGCCTTCCTTTAATTTATACATTATTATTGTTATCATATTTACAGTACCATTATTATTGATATTAATATTATTATTTTCCTAATCAGCATTGCCTTCCTTTAATTTATAAAGGTGTTATCATAAAACATATGTATATAGGTGTATTATTATTATTTGCTTAATTTTTTAAATGATAATAATAATAATAATTATTATTATTGTTATTATTATTATCATTATTAATATTTAGTTTTATCATAAAATTGCTGTATAAATGTGTATTAATTTTATTTTTGTATCACTATTATTATTATTCTTCATGATGTTGGTTGACCTTTAATTTATTTAGTTTTTATCATAAAACTGATGTATAAATGTGTATCATTATCATTTTATGATTTCTATCAGTTATTATTACAATCATTATTATTATTCAGGATGTTGGTTGACATTTAATGTGTTTGCTTTAGAAATAATTGATCCTTTTGGAAACAATGGAAATGTTCCGTGGTTAAACTGTGGCCAATATAACACAGTTGTTTTTTTAAATAATTATATTTCTTATTTAAAATGTACATTAAACTTAAAAATGAATATTGTTTTTTAACACCAGGCAAAATTTAAAGGCTTTCTGAACTGCCATATTAATTAATCATAATAAACCATGTGTCCAAGAACCACAAAGCATTTAAAATGACGTTTTTGTCATAGTTTATAATATAACAATACCAGTGCACAAATGCAGGATAGAGAGGATTGTAAAATGTAAAAAAAAAAAAGTGCATAAGCATATAAAATAGTGTAGTGAAGACATCACTGGAGTTCAAGGCACTGTGGAGAGCAAGGAGAGAAGGTGGATTGATTGTGGCCATGATTGAATGACTTGCCACACGTCATGTGTTGTTGATCAGAGCAACAGAAGAGTACATCAGGACAATGGCTGCCTGCCTGCACTGCAGTACAAAATGTTCTGGGTCAGAGGAGCTGGCCTTGGGCCAAGCCTCTGGACTTGGAACGCTCTCCGTTCCAGCACTCGGCGTTGGATGAGTGTCGAGGTGAAGGCGCCGTGTGCAGAATGCAGCAGAACATCTGTCATGTGCGCTGAAAACACACACATGTTGTTGTTGTTGTGATACACTTTCTTCTGCAACTTTTTCATACACTTTCCATCAAAGTGCACTTTAGTCAGAAGTATGGAGACATGTTTTCATTCAACAGCATGACAAAGTGTCTCCATACTTTTGACTCTTTTACCATAAATCTTGCAACTTTTCTTTCCACTGTACAGAAAAAATCCAACTTTAACATTCTTCACTACGCTAATAAATACATGCTCAAGGGTGGCCACTTGCCAGGACTTTTTTCACAACCCCCCCAAACTTAATGTTTATTCTTTCATCTGTATGCGTCAAGATAAGTCTAAACACTAAATATGCTGTTCCGCCCCAACACCTCATATCAGTATATAATCCATCCCAGCCGGCACAAGACATTGATACAACGTTGATTATACGTTCATGTCCTTTAAAACTGACTTTGGAACAATGTTGCAAAATAGTTATATTTTGTAAATTGAGACAACGTTGGTGTCTAACGTTGGATCCACGTTGTTGGTGAGGAAATGACCAAATTTCAATGAACAAAATAACGTCATAACCTGACATTGATTAAACGTCGTCAAAAAGCATGTTGTTTCAACGTTGTATTTGTGTTGTAGAATATTGGTTGGGAAATGACCACATTTCAATGGTCAAATCAACGTCAGAACCTGACATTGATTAAACGTTAAAAAGCATGTTGTTTCAACTTTGTATTTGTGTTGTAAAATATTGGTTGGGAAATGACCAAAATTCAATGGTCTAATTAACGTCACAACCTGACATTGATTAAACGTCGTCAAAAAGCATGTTGTTTCAACGTTGTATTTGTGTTGTAGAATATTGGTTGGGATATGACCACATTTCAATGGTCAAATCAACGTCAGAAACTGACATTGATTAAACGTTGTCAAAAAGCATGTTCTTTCAACGGTATGTTTGTGTTGTAGAATATTGGTTGGGAAATGACCAAAATTCAATGGTCTAATTAACGTCACAACATGACATTGATTAAACGTCCACAAAAAGCATGTTGTTTCAACGTTGTGTTTATGTTGTAAAATATTGGTTGGGATATGACCACATTTCAATGGTCAAATCAACGTCAGAACCTGACATTGATTAAACGTCGTCAAAAAGCATGTTGTTTCCACGTTGTATTTGTGTTGTAGACTATTGGTTGGGAAATGACCAAAATTCAATGGTCAAATTAACGTCACAACCTGACATTAATTAAATGTCGCCAAAAAGCTTGTTGTTTCAATGTTGTATTTGTGTTGTAGAATATTGTTTGGGAAACTACCCAACATTCTATGGTCAAATTTACATCACAACCTGACATTGATTAAACGTCGTCAAAAAGCATGTTCTTTCAACGGTATGTTTGTGTTGTAGAATATTGGTTGGGAAATGACCAAAATTCAATGGTCTAATTAACGTCACAACCTGACATTGATTAAACGTCCACAAAAAGCATTTTGTTTCAACGTTGTGTTTATGTTGTAAAATATTGGTTGGGAAATGACCACATTTCAATGGTCAAATCAACGTCAGAACCTGACATTGATTAAACGTCGTCAAAAAGCATGTTGTTTCAACGTTGTGTTTGTGTTGTAGAATATTGGTTGGGAATTGACCAAATTTCAATGGTCAAATCAACGTCAGAACCCAACATTGAATAAACGTTGTCAAAAGGCATGTTGTTTCAACGTTGTATTTGTGTTGTATTATATTGTTGGGGATGTTGTGATTTGACCATTGAAATTTGGTCAAATCAATGTCACAACCTGACATTGATTAAAAGTTGTCAAAAAGCATGTTGTTTCAACGTTGTGTTTATGTTTTAGAATATTGGTTGGGAAATGACCAAAATTCAATGGTCAAATCAACGTCACAACCCGACATTGATTAAACGTCGTCAAAAAGCATGTTGTTTCAACGTTATGTTTGAGTTGCTCCGAACGTTGTTTTAATGTCTTGTGTCTGCTGGGATTAGATCAAAAGTGTTACCTTTTTTTCAATGAGTAGTACAAAACTCAAAACCAGTGAAGTTGGCACCTTGTGTAATTCGTAAATAAAAACAGAATACAATGATTTGCAAATCCTTTTCAATTTATATTAAATTGAATAGACTGCAAAGACAAGATATTTAATGTTCAAACTGAGAAACTTGATTTTTTTTGGGGGGGGGGGGTTAATCATTAACTTAGAATTTAATGGCAGCAACACATTGCAAACAAGTTGGCACAGGGGCATGGTCACCCCTGTGTTACATGGCCTTTCCTTTTAACAAATCTCAGTAAACATTTGGGAACGCGTGGCGCAGTGGAAGAATGGCCGTGCGCGACCCGAGGGTCCCCGGTTCAATCCCCACCTAGTACCAACCTCGTCATGTCCGTTGTGTCCTGAGCAAGACACTTCACCCTTGCTCCTGATGGGTGCTGGTTAGCGCCTTGCATGGCAGCTCCCTCCATCAGTGTGTGAATGTGTGTGTGAATGGGTAAATGTGGAAGTAGTGTCAAAGCGCTTTAAGTACCTTGAAGGTAGAAAAGCGCTATACAAGTACAACCCATTTATCATTTATAACTGAGGAGACCAATTTTTGAAGCTTTTCAGGTGGAATTATTTCCCATTCCTGCTTGATGTACAGCTTAAGTTGTTCAACAGTCCGGGGTCTTTGTTGTCATATTTTAGGCTTCATAATACAACACACATTTCCAATGGGAGACAGGTCTGGACTACAGGCAGGCCAGTGTAGTACCTGCGCTCTTTTACTACAACGCCACGCTGTTGTAACATGTCGCTTGGCATTGTCTTGCTGAAATAAGCAGGGGCGTCTATGATAACATTGCTTGGATGGCAACATATGTTGCTTCAAAACATGTATGTACCTTTCAGTATTAATGGCGCCTTCACAGATGTGTAAGTTACCCATGCCTTGGGCACTATTACACCCCTATACCATCACAGATGCTGGCTTTTGAACTTTGCGCCTATAACAATCCGGATGGTTCTTTTCCTCTTTGTTCCGGAGGACACGATGTCCACAGTTTCCAAAAACAATTTGAAATGTGGACTTGTCAGACCACAGAACAGTTTTCCACTTTGCATCAGTCCATCTTAGATGAGCTCGGGCCCAGCGAAGCCGGCGGCGTTTCTGGGTGTTGTTGATAAATGGCTTTCGCTTTGCATAGTAGAGTTTTAACTTGCACTTACAGATGTAGCGACAAATTGAAGTTGCTGACAGTGATTTTCTAAAGTGTTCCTAAGCCTATGTGGTGATATCCTCTACACACTGTTGTCGGTGTTTGATGCAGTACCGCTTGAGGGATCGAAGGTCACGGGCATTCAATGACGGTGTCCGCTTACGTGCAATGAATTCTCCAGATTCTCTGAACCTTTTGATGATATTACGGACCGTAGATGGTGAAATCCCTAAATTCCTTGCAATAGCTGGTTGAGAAATGTTGTTCTTAAACTGTTGGACAATTTGCTCACGCATTTGTTCACAAAGTGGTGACCCTCGCCCCATCCTTGTTGGTGAATGACTGAGCATTTCATGGAAGCTGCTTTTATACCCAATCATGGCACCCACCTGTTCCCAATTAGCCTGTTCACCTGTGAGATGTTCCAAATAAGTGTTTGATGAGCATTCCTCAACTTGCTCAGTCTTTTTTGCTACTTGTGCCAGCTTTTTTGAAATATGTTGCAGGCAACAAAATTCCAAATGAGCTAATATTTGCAAAAAATAACGTTTTCCAGTTCGAACGTCAAGTATCTTGTCTTTGCAGTCTATTCAATTGAATTTAGGTTGAAAAGGATTTGAAAATCATTGTATTCTGTTTTTATTTACCACTTTATTTTATTCACTGGTTTGTGTATGTTCAGTTTTACAGTGTTTTGACACTCATATGGAGACCGATTCCATTCTTTTCTTCAAATATATCGTCCATGGCATCTTAGCCTTTCTCCACGGCTTGGTTTTAGCCCGTTTAAAAAAAGGTCCATCATAAAAAGTGAGTTGTGTTCAATGTTTTATGACACGACTTGACAAGCCTGTGGTTGTGCTCCATCAGCTGGTTTGATGGTTTTCTTGGCGTGACGTGACCTCGCACACCACCACAGCAGGGGGTTGTCAAAGGACGAAGAACAGCCGAGCACTTGTTGAGGCGCTAATGGACTCTTTATAATTACTCATTTTAAACTCCAAGGTGATCATTTTATAAGCTTATGATTGACAGCTTGAGTGTGAATGTGGCCTTGTTTCAGGGCTGGGTGTTGGTGGTGTGAAGGCCTCAAACCTTCTCACCTTTGACTCTTAATTGACGACTTAAAAGGGTTTGGTGCATTCTTGTGGAGGAAGACCTTTGGGATGCAAAAGTTCCCCCTTGTTAAATCCACTTGCTAAGCTATAGAAACTCACCAGATGTTTACAAGCGATGCTTCATAAAGCTAAATATACAATTTTCCCTTGTGGATCATTAAAGTTTGTATAAGTCTAAGTCTAAGTCTAGCATTTGTGGCTGCCTGTAGTACCCCAGCAGGTACAAGACATTGATACAACGTTGATTATACGTACATGTCCTTTAAAACTGACTTTGAAACAACGTTGCAAAATAGTTGTATTTGTAAATTGAGACGGTGTAGCTGTGTAACGTTGGATCCACGTTGTTGGTTGGAAATGACCAAATTTCATTGGTCAAATCGACGTCAGAACCCAACATTGATTAAACGTTGTCCAAAATTATGTTTCAATGTTGTATTTGTGTTGTAGAATATTGTTTGGGAAATGACCAAAATTCAATGGTCAAATCGACGTCAGAACCCAACATTGATTAAATGTTGTTAAAAAGCATGTTGTTTCAACATTGTATTTGTGTTGTAGAATGTTGGTTGGGAAGTGACCAAAATTCAATGGTCAAATCGAGGTCAGAACCCAACATTAACTAAACGTTGTCAAAACGCATGTTGTTTCAACGTTGTATTTGTGTTGTAAAATATTGGTTGGGAAATGACCAAATTTCAATGCCCAAATCAACGTTACAACCTGACATTGATTAAATGTTGTCAAAACGCATGTTGTTTCAACGTTGTTTTTGTGTTGTAGAATATAGGTTGGGAAATGACCAAAATTCAATGGTCAATTCGACGTCAGAACCCAACATTGATTAAACGTTGTCAAAAAGCATGTTGTTTCAACGTTGTATTTGTGTTGTAGAATATTGGTTGGGAAGTGACCAAAACTCAATGGTCAAATCAACGTCAGAACCCAACATTGACTAAATGTTGTCAAAAAGCATGTTTCAATGTTGTATTTGTGTTGTAGAATATTGGTTGGGAAATGACCAAATTTCAATAGTCAAATCATCGTCAGAACCCAACATTGATTAAACGTAGTCAAAAAGCATGTTGTTTCAACGTTGTATTTGTGTTGTAGAATATTGGTTGGGAAATGACCAAATTTCAATGCCCAAATCAACGTTACAACCTGACATTGATTAAATGTTGTCAAAAAGCATGTTGTTTCAACGTTGTTTTTGTGTTGAAGAATATAGGTTGGGAAATGACCAAAATTCAATGGTCAATTCGACGTCAGAACCCCACATTGATTAAACGTTGTCAAAAAGCATGTTGTTTCAACATTGTGTTTGTGTTGTAGAATATTGGTTGGGAAATGACCAAATTTCAATGCCCAAATCAACATTACAACCTGACATTGATTAAATGTTGTCAAAACGCATGTTGTTTCAATGTTGTTTTTGTGTTGTAGAATATAGGTTGGGAAATTACCAAAATTCAATGGTCAAATCAACATCAGAACCCAACATTGATTAAACGTTGTCAAAAAGCATGTTGTTTCAACGTTGTATTTGTGTTGTAGAATGTTGGTTGGGAAATGACCAAAATTCAATGGTCAACTCAACGTTACAACCTGACATTGATTAAACGTTGTCAAAAAGCATGTTGTTTCAATGTTGTGTTTGTGTTGTAGAATATTGGTTGAGAAATGACGAAATTTCAATGGTCAAATAGACGTCAGAACCCATTAAACGTTGTCAAAAAGCATGTTGTTGGAGTTGCTCAATGTCAGGACCTAATTCAACAGGTTCTCAACGTTGTTTCCGTGTCTTAATTGTGCCTGTTGTGACATGTTAAAGAAACAAAACGGCTAACTGTTTTAGAGTACAACATCCTCAAAATCTTACTCTACCAATTAATTATATTTCAATAAGTTAAACTGTTTGTGGGTTCCCTGTATACATTTCCGACAGCACTTTTCTGCTAAAGGAAGATTGGATATAAATAAGTTTTACAGGCGCGACCCCACAACAACACAATATGTTAGATATGGACTAATCGGTGAATTATACAAGATATACAATGAATATTGATTTGATCTATCCTTCACGTGTGTGTGTGTGTGTGTGTGTGTGTGTGTGTGTGTGTGTGTGTGTGTGTGTGTGTGTGTGTGTGTGTGTGTGTGTGTGTATACACATTTATGTATGTGTATGTATATATATGTGTGTACACACATATGTGTATGTATACACAAATATGTATATATATGTATGTACACACGTGTGTATATATGTATGTACACACATGTGTGTGTGTATATATGTATGTATACACATATGTATGTGTATATATGTATGTATACACTTATGTGTGTATATGTGTATGTATACACTTATGTGTGTGTGTATATGTATGTATACACATATGTATGTGTATATATGTATGTATACACTTATGTGTGTATATGTGTATGTATACACTTATGTGTGTGTGTATATATGTATGTATACACCTGTGTGTGTGTGTGTGTGTGTGTGCGTGTGTGTGTGTGTGTGTGTGTGTATATGTATGTATACACTTATGTGTGTATATATGTATGTATACACCTATGTGTGTGTATATGTATGTATTCACTTATGTGTGTATATATGTATGTATACACATATGTGTGTATATATGTATGTATACACTTATGTGTGTATATATTTAAGTATACACTTATGTATGTGTATATATGTATGTATACACTTATGTGTGTATATATTTAAGTATACACTTATGTATGTGTATATATGTATGTATACACTTGTGTATATATGTATGTATACACATAGGTGTATACATATGTATGTATACACGTATGTGTGTGTATATATGTATGTATACACCTATGTGTGTGTATATGTATGTATACACTTGTGTGTATATATGTATGTATACACTTATGTATGTGTATATATGTATGCATACGCTTATGTATGTGTGTATATATATGTATGTATACACCTGTGTGTGTGTGTGTGTGTGTATGTATGTATGTATACACTTATGTGTGTGTATGTATGTATGTATGTATACACCTGTGTGTATGTATGTATGTATACACTTATATATGTGTGTGTATGTATGTATGTATACACTTATATATGTGTGTATATGTATGTCTCCACTTATATATGTGTGTGTATATGTATGTATACACTTATATATGTGTGTGTATATGTATGTATACACTTATATATGTGTGTGTATATGTATGTATACACTTATATATATGTGTGTATATGTATGTATATACTTATACATATGTGTGTATATAAATGTATACACTTATATATGTGTGTATATGTATGTATACACGTGTGTGTGTATATATGTATGTATACACTTATGTATGGTGTGAATATGTATGTATACACTTGTGTGTGTATGTGTGAATATGTATGTATACACTTATGTGTGTGTATGTACTGTATGTATGTATACACTTATGTGTGTATGTACTGTATGTATGTATACAATTATGTGTGTGTATGTACTGTATGTATGTATACACTTATGTGTGTATGTACTGTATGTATGTATACAATTATGTGTGTGTATGTATGTATGTATACACGTGTGTGTATATCTGATGTATACACGTGTGTGTGTGTATACGTATGTATACACCTGTGTGTGTATACGTATGTATATACACTAGTATGTATACACGTATGTACAGTATAAACACTAATATGTATATATGTAAGTGTGTGTGTGTGTGTGTGTGTGTGTGTGTGTGTGTGTGTGTGTGTGTGTGTGTGTGTGTGTAACACATTTTCTGAATCAATATTATTTTTTCTAGTGTATTTATTGATTTATTTTTGCCTCTAATAAAAGCTAAATGGTGCATTGTGTTTCTGATCCCTAAGCAAATTTCACTATTAGAAAAAATTGATTAAATGAGTTAAAAGCGCACACTTCCATTTTATGCTGACACCTGAGCAGGCATGGCGGTGTTTGCTGCTGACGCTCCTAAAAATGTTCATCGTGATGGCAAACATTGCAACCAGGTGGCGAGCAAAGAAAGCTCCACGCACGCTCCATCGCAGCCGCCTCGGCCCGCTGTGCACCGCCTGCCTCCATGGGAGGAATTTTTATTCTCTGCAAAACGGCTTGGGCCTTCTTGGGTGGTCCAGTGTGTGTGTGTGTGTGTGTGTGTGTACATGTATTAGTGTTACTTTGTTGTTGTTGTGCTGATGCATGTCGTTCACGTGTGGCTCTGCAAGAGTGCCTTTTTGGCTCAAAACGGTCCAACTCCAGACCCGTCTAATTAGCCCTGGCAGCAGTTTAGGAGGCTGGTAATCCAAAGCGGGCGGCAAGTGCTTATGAAACAACTGAGTGCAGCTGCGCGTGTGTCACTTGTGGTCCAATATTGAGAGTAAAAATATCCTTTTGTTTGGGGAAAGAACATTTCAACTGACATATGGGAAAAATTCATGTTTGCAACCCTTTTTTTTTGGCGATAAACATCTGCAAATGTACTCTACTGTACTTTATTTCTTTGTGTTTGACTTTTAAACCAAGTTTTATTGGAATCGTCGGTTACGAGTCCTTCGGGCACCAAAACATTACAATACCAAGTAAACCAGAGCTTGGTTTCACCCATTTGTGTGCCTGTAGCTTTAATGTTAATGAGCAGTGGCGTTTGCATAGCTAACATGACACTTACATTTGAACAGAAAAATGCAATACAATATTAAAAATTCACTTTTGACCAGTGTTAGTGAAAAAAGCGTTACAAAAGAACTGCGTTATTTACTAGTAGCAAGCAGCGTTCGGAAAATTACCTTTAAAGGGGAACATTATCACCAGACCTATGAAAGCGTCAATATATACCTTGATGTTGCAGAAAAAAGACCATATATTTTTTTAACCGATTTCCGAACTTTAAATGGGTGAATTTTGGCGAATTAAACGCCTTTCTATTATTCGCTCTCGGAGCGATGACGTCACATCGGGAAGCAATCCGCCATTTTCTCACTTTCGTCGGTGTGTTGTCGGAGGGTGTAACAACACGAACAGGGACGGATTCAAGTTGCACCAGTGGCCCAAAGATGCGAAAGTGACAAGAAATTGGACGAAATGTGTTCAAAATACGAGGGTGTGGGGAAAGCCGACGAAATGGTCAGTCGTTTGTTCCGCACACTTTACCGACGAAAGCTATGCTACGACAGAGATGGCAACCGTCCCTTATGCCACCGAAGATGATCAAGAGAATAATATCGACCCTAGCTTCCCTGGCCTGCTGACATCAACTCCAAAACTGGATAGATCAGCTTTCAAGAAAAGAGAGCGGATGAGGGTATGTCTACAGAATATATTAATTGATGAAAACTGTATTCATTACTCGCGGTTTTACGTAAATTATTATACATAAACTGTGTTTACCAATAATTTAGCTTAAAAACATTTATTTTTTTCAATCATTCGAGTACATTCGGGTAGTCTTGTGTAATGCAGTATTTTGTGTCTATTTAGGTATGGTTAACCTCAGTGCTGAAATCGTGGAAAAATATATGTTCTTAGCGCGCCTGAAATAGGCTGTCTGCACTCTCAAAGTGCATGTTGTTGCCAAATGTATTTCATGTGCTGTAAACCTAGTTCATAGTTGTTAGTTTCCTTTAATGCCAAACAAACACATACCAATCGTTGGTTAGAAGGCGATCGCCGAATTCGTCCTCGCTTTCTCCCGTGTCGCTGGCTGCCGTGTCGTTTTCGTCGGTTTCGCTTGCATACGGTTCAAACCGATATGGCTCAATAGCTTCAGTTTCTTCTTCAATTTCGTTTTCGTTACCTGCCTCCACACTAGTTCGAGTCCCACAAGTCCCGCCGCGTCCCACCAGTGTCCGGGCGTGCCCGACATGTCCAGAACCCACCCAGCAAAGTCGCACAGTGAGTGGGGGAAAAAGTTGGAAAAGTGGGCAAAAGTCCCGAAAAAGATCAAAAATCACACCCAGGTTCGAGTCCCACAAGTCCCGCCGCGTCCCACCAGAGTCCGGGGGTGCCTGACACGTCCAGAACGCACCCAGCAAAGTCGCACTGTGAGTGGGGAAGAAAAGTTGGAAAAGTGGGCAAAAGCCCCGAAATTGATCAAAAATCACACCCAGGTTAGAGTAACACAAGTCCCGCCGCGTCCCACCAGTGTCCGGGGGTGCCCGACATGTCCAGAACGCACCCAGCAAAGTCGCACTGTGAGTGGGGGAAAAAGTTGGAAAAGTGGGCAAAAGTCCCGAAAAAGATCAAAAATCACACCCAGGTTCGAGTCGTTTCAATACATGCGTAATCTGTTGAATCGCTTAAGCCGCTGAAATCCAAGTCTGAATCCGAGCTAATGTCGCTATAGCTTGCTGTTCTTTCCGCCATGTTTGTTTGTGTTGGCATCACTATGTGACGTCACAGGAAAATGGACGGGTGTATATAACGATGGTTAAAATCAGGCACTCTGAAGCTTTTTTTAGGGATATTGCGTGATGGGTAAAATTTTGAAAAAAACTTCGAAAAATAAAATAAGCCACTGGGAACTGATTTTTAATGGTTTTAACCCTTCTGAAATTGTGATAATGTTCCCCTTTAAAAAAAGTAGTTACTCGTTACTTTGCCAAATAAGTCATTTAATTACTAACAGAATTACTATTTAATAAATGCATTTCATTACTAGGGGAATTATTTAATGCGTTATTTTAAAACAATAGTATCTGGCATGTGCAGTTGAGAGACGTTTCATGGGAGCAGAGTGTGCGCCTGTGTTCTTTTTTTAAAGACAAGTGACGAGAACGCGACCTACGTTACTTCAAAAATCTGGCATATGCAGTTGGGAGACGTTTCATGAGAGCAGAGTGTAAGTATGTCTTACCTGTTTCCAGGTGACATCAGCGAGAGCAGCATTTTAGCTACACACCTGTTTTTTGGGTTTGTTTTTTACTGGGCAGCACGTTGGCTAGGTGGGCTGCATTTTGCACCTCAAAGCAAGAGGACGGTCACAGGTGTTATTGTGCCAAAAGCAGTGGAAATTGCTTTAAATGTAAGAATTGCTTTCAAAGTTACTCTTTAGTTTGCCAGAAAAGTGATTTATTATAACAATTATTAACAACATTTATTATAATTAATGCGTTACTTAAAAAAATCTGCCATATGCAGTCGGGAGACGTTTCATGAGAGCAGAGTGTAAGTATGTCTTTAAAAGGCGGTGCCTGTTTCCAGGTGACATCAGCGAGAGCAGCATTTTAGCTCAGCAGCGGCCGTTGCTACTTTTGCTACACACCTATTTTTTGGGTTTGTTTTTTACTGGGGAGCACGGTGGATAGGTGGGCCGCATTTTGCACCTCAAAGCAAGAGGACGGTCACAGGTGTTATTGTGCCAAAAGCAGTGGAAATTGCTCTAAATGTAAGAATTGTTTTCAGAGTTACGCTTTAGTTTGCCAGAAAAGTGATTTATTATAACAATTATTAACAACATTTATTATAATTAATGCGTTACTTAAAAAAATCTGCCATATGCAGTTGGGAGACGTTTCATGAGAGCAGAGTGTAAGTATGTCTTTAAAAGGCGGTGCCTGTGAGTCACACAGCAAGCAACATGTAAGTACACGCGCATATACACTCTACTACTACTACGAGGGAATAATGAACAACGAATCAATAATTGAAGTGACAAGCTAGCAATTCCACAACACCTTGTTAGTGGACAATCTCTTTACTAACGAGCGCAAACTGCCGCTATAAGCTAACGAGCAGAGCTGAGCTAAAACGCTGCTCTCGCTGACGTCACCCGGAAACAGGCACCGCCTTTTAAAGACATACTCACACTCTGCTCTCATGAAACGTCTCCCAACTGGCAAACTAAAGAGTAACTCTGGAAAAAAATGTATACATTTAAAGCAATTTCCACCGCTTTTGGCACAATAACACCTGTGACCGTCCTCTTGCTTTGAGGTGCGAAATGCGGCCCACCTATCCACCGTGCTGCCTAGTAAAAAAGAAACCAAAAAAACAGGTGTGTCAGAAAAGTTGACCTTGCAGTCTGGGTTTTGCATCTTCTTTTTTATGAGCAACGTGCCGCCCAGATGTTTTTTTTTATGCTTACTTTTGCTTTTTAGTCGACATTTGACATTTGCGTCTCACCTTATTGGGGGGTTTCAAGACGGCGTCAGCTTCGTAGTAAACTACACTGTGTGTTGCCAAACAGCTGTGGCTTGTGGTTAACACACACACACACACACACACACACACACACACAAACAAACATATTCTTGTATTTGTTACCTTTTTGAGACCTCCAAAAAATGCCTACCTCTTTAGGACCACCGTTTCCAGATATATAAAGATGTGTATTTACAACATTAATAATACATACATACTATGCAAATATAAAAAAGCTTGTTGTGAAAAATGAGTTGGAATTTCGCGAGAAAAAGGTCACAATTTCACAAGAAAAACTCAGAATTTTGTCAGTATTATAATAAAAATTGTAATTTTGCTCAACGCAAGTCAAAATTTCACAAGAAAAACTGAACATTTGTGCAATGTTATGATAAAAGTTGGAATTGTACTCAATAACAGTCGCACTTTTACAAGAAAAGGCTTAAAATGTTGACAATTTTATGAAAAATAGTCGTAATTTTACTCGACAAAAGTCACAATTTTATAAGGAAACTTTAACATTTTACTTGGCAAAATTGTGACAAAAGTCATAATTTTACAAGAACGACAAAAAAAATTTTGGCAATATTGTGATAAAAGTCAGAATTTTATGTGACCAATGTCGCCATTTTGCATTAAAAAGTAATAATTTTACATAAAAAAATTAATAATTGTACGAGAAAATATTGCATTACAGAAACAGAAAGAATATGAAAAATTGTTCCCAATTTTATAAGAAAAAAGTCGACACATTGTGAGAAAAAGACTGCTTTTAGTTAATTTGAATGTTTTAAATGTTTTGTTTGTAATTGGTTTTTAGTCTTTATTATTTACTTCAAGTTATTATAGTGTATCGCCATGTACATATTTATTTATTTATTTTGATTGATTTTGGCCAAAGGGGGTGCATTTTAATTTCTTACATACACTTGTTATTTCATATGTTGACCAAAGGGGGAGCACTTTTAAAACCGACACACAGTCAATTTGAAAAAAAAATCCCTCCTTTTTGGGACCACCCTCATTTTGATAGATTTCACCACCAGGGGTGCAAATGAGATCTCTATTTTTTTGGTTTTTGTAATGTGCTTAACGTCGATGACAAACGAGTCTCGGACCACAGATGGCCCCTGTGCCGCACTTTGGGCAACCCAGCTGTAGAAGCTAACTGTTAATGGCCACTATAGTCTTAGTACCGTAGTGTATTTGTTCATCTTATGGTCACATACGGGACACGGGTTGTCTTACGTCAGCACCGGAAGTCGTAAAATCAGCTGTTCACCTGACGGGTTTTTTCGGGAATGAATAGGGACGTCCTTCTTTAGCTGCCGTCTTGTTTTATCATATATTGCTGCCTTTCCACCTGTCAATGTTTACTTTTGCATGCACATTAAATCAACAAAAAAATCCTGACTTTGGAGCAATGTTCACGGACTCTAGTATTTGGCTCTCTATCAGATGCAATGTTTTTCCGTATTGGGACCATGATTTCGGTCCTAACTTGTTCACCGGTCCTCATGTGGAAGGTACTTTTCCTTGTTGGTGTCTCAAGAAGGGTAGAAATACAAGAACACACACACCCACACACACACACACACACACACACACAGCATAGCTGTAGCCTGCGGTGTGCTGATTTGACATAAACAATTCCGGAAGAACAAGTCCTGACACGTCTCTGGTTTTGACGCCAATAAACCCTCCGTGCATGTCCAATAGAAGGATTCCGGAACATACTATTCATCGTTTCGGGTGTCATAGTCAGTTTTGTGAACGCCGCGGCCTAACATGCAGCTTTTTCAGAAAGTTGCCATGTTTTGAGGCACTTTTTTTTCAAAAATCAACATATTCCTTCTCGATATTTGGAGTGTTCCTTGTAATATTAACCTCAAAAATCGGAGGTTTTCAACAACAAACGCAAAGCAAGTAAAGCAAATTGATGCTTTACTTGTTTTATACCACACAGAATTAAAAAAGTCAACACCAGGGGGTGCCCAAACCTTTTCCACTGAGGGCCACAGACTGACAAAACCAAGGGACACGGGAGCCATTTCTGTAGTTTACGCCTTCAAAAACAGTACAGGACATCGATTTTTATCAAAGGAGCAGAAAATGCAAAAATAAATGTTCTAACTATTAGCATGCTGGCCAGATAGCGTCAAGTGACAACAAATATGAGCAAAAAGCGTGGGTGCGCAGCCATTTTCAGATCTCTCCAGAGATTTCATGCAAGGGTGTCAAACTCATTTTAGCTCAGGGGCACAAGACATGAAAACAACATTTAATTTAATTTAATTTCAATCGGACTCAAGTCTGAACTCTGGCTATTTCTTTTATATCTTGGCTGAGCACTTAGGATAAACTGTCGCACCGAGTTCAAAAGCGCTCGAGAGCAGGTTTTCATCCAGGGTGTCTCTGTGCATCGCTGCATTCATCTTTCCCTCTATCCTGACTACTCTACAAGTTCCCGCCGGTGAAAAGCATCCCCACACCATGATGAACCTGAGCCGGGCTCTCATGTCGGTATTTGGTGGTCTGAAGAACCCCCTGGAGGGAAACCTCCACAATCTCACATTCTATATTGTGTTTTGGAAAAAAGGTTGTCATAAATTCTACTTAATTATTTTTTTTAAACAATACAAAAGAAAACACATTTATATGCATATGTAAATGTATTCAGTTATAAACATTTATTCACTTTCTTCTTTCCTTCATGGATCTAAACTTTACCGCTGCCGGTATTTTTTTCTATATTTTTATTGTAATATTTTCAGAATGTGTTTGTTCTAAGACAAAGAAAACAATCTGAAGTTGTCTTTATTTTTTTTGTTTTAATGCCATGATTTGAATCCGGCCCGCGTGTGCACAAATTTTCCTCCATGTGGCCCCTGAGCTAAAAGGAGTTTGACATATATGATCTAGGGCAGGGGTCAGCAACCCAAAACGTTGTAAGAGCCATATTGGACCAAAAATACAAAAAACAAATCTGTCTGGAGCCGCAAAAAAATGAAAAGCCTTATATAAGTGTTATAATGAAGGCAACACATGATGTAAGTGTCTATATTAGCTATAATAGCCTACTATCAAAATGACTATGTGTCGCAGGCTGAAGCAAATCTTCGTTGACAGAAATATTGAAATTGAATATTTATTCCACACATTTTTACAACATTAGAAACCATTAGTAAATCAGAGGCTACTCAGAGGGTGAGACAACTCCTGGAAATTACTGGATTTTAATGGCCAAAGGTATAGATGTTTGTGTCTAAGTTAAAGGAAACGGCAGGCTGTCTTCTTCTAATAGATTTATTACAATCTTTGGCAAGTTTGTCTAAGCTAGGTAATGTTTGCTGTGGTCTGGAACAACATGGCACACAAAAAGCTATCTGAAATGCAGCCAATATTACATACAGATAATGTGTCATGAGACATGCAAATATAAATCATACACACATAAGATAAAAGTAAAGGATATCAAATGAGCTCAAATTTACCTACTAATGAGGCATAATGATGCAATATGTACATACAGATAGCCTAAATAGCATGTTAGCATTAGTTAGCTTGCAGTCATGCACTGACCAAATATGCCTGATTAGCATTCCAACAAGTCAATAACATCAACAAAGCGCACCTTTGTGCATTCACGCACAGCAAAAAGTGTTTGGTGGACAAAATGAGACAAAGAAGGAGTGGAAGATTTGACATGTAAACAAACTGTTGCCTCACAGTGCACACTATGGTGAGTTCAAGAACCGCCGAAATTAGTAGGACAAAACGATGTTCACCAAACACTGTCATCAGTGAAGCATACACACACACATATTAAACAGTGGGCTTTCTAACAATTGGAAAGGTTTGTGTCATGTTTGTACACAAACAAAAAACATACTAAAACAAAAAATATATATTTCCCCCCTTTTTTTTCCATTTTCAATCCTTTTTTTAAAATGTTCCAGGGAGCGACTAGAGTGGCACTAAAGAGCCGCATGCGGCTCGAGAGCCTCGGGTTGCTGACCCCTGATGTAGGGCCACAGCGGTACTCAGTTGTCATACACTTTTCCACCACTTGTGGCAGTAATGACAATATCAAACAAACAGAAGAAGACTGAAGCTAAAACCATAGAGAAGTTTCTTCAGCGCAAAAAATTATGACTAAAGCATTTAATTAGCACTTGGATTTTATTGACAGTTTATTTAAGAAACATATTTATTATCATTTGTTGTTAGTTTAGTTAGCTCAACGTCAGGACCTCATTCAACAAGTTTTTAATGTCGTTTTCATGTCTTGTGCCCCTGAGCTAAAAATGAGTTTGACACCCTTGCATTAAAGCTACAGGCACACTTTTAAATTCGACACTTCCAATACAAATTGTTGAAATATACCTCAATATGGGAGCTTCCATTTGTTCTGTTGGATGGACGGAACGTCATTGCCATTGCATTTAAAAAGCACATTTTCAGTACAAACGCGTCCAAAAGCAGCCAGAACAAAAAAAGTACAAAAAAGGTAAACAAATTAAAAAAAAAGCAGTAAGACCAGGAAAAAAAAAACCTTGCGCAAAGCCCATATACATATTATGACACACAAAACAAGACTTGCAATGAAGGAGGAGGGGCCTGGCATCCGGGGGCGTTGCGCCGTTGTCCATCTTACCACTGGGGGGGAGGTGGGCCTCTTCCAACAAGCTCATTAGCAATTTGGGCGTCGCCTAAAGCTCGGTGCAGATTGCAAAGAAGCGCTCGGGGACGTGTTTCTGACTCCTGTTCCGCGTCCCGTCCCTTTGTGACCCGTCTCGTTTAATCACCGCTATTGATTGTTTTAATCACCGCTATTGGTGTCATCTCATCCGGGGTGTCGTGCTAACGATACCTCCGCCCATCTGTTCAGGCAAATGTGAACTGATTCCCTGTGGATGTGTTCCTTGAAGGACACGGTACTATTGCAGTTTTTCTACCGCACGTCCCCTCTCTGAAGGTGTAGTTTTAAACAGTAAAGAGCAGGGGATCCCCAAACTTGACTTTCTACATCAGTGAGTAATTTTCACAATTAGAAAATTATATGCAGTATTTCCATATGATTTTTTATTTATTTATTTAAAAATAAAACTGAAATAATGTTTTTTTTTTTCTTTTTGTCCGGATTTTTGTTTCCTGATTGTTTTTTTTAATATTACTTTTGAATTTACATTATGTATTGTGTGTGTGTGCGTGTGCGTGTGTGTGTGTATTATATGTACAGTATATGTGTGTTTATTATAGATGTCCGATAATGGCTTTTTTGCCGATATTCCGATATTGTCCAACTCTTAATTACCGATTCCGATATCAACCGATACCGATATATACAGTCGTGGAATTAACACATTATTATGCCTAATTTTGTTGTGATGCCCCGCTGGATGCATTAAACAAAATAAATCAACTCAAGTTTTGGAAAAAAAAATGCCAACATGGCACTGCCATTTTTATTATTGAAGTCACAAAGTGCATTATTTTTTTTTAACATGCCTCAAAACAGCAGCTTGGAATTTGGGACATGCTGTCCCTGAGAGAGCATGAGGAGGTTGAGGTGGGCGGGGTGGGGGGCGGGGTTGAGGTGGGTGGGTAGGGGATAGCGGGAGGGTGTATATTGTAGCGTCCTGGAAGAGTTAGTGCTGCAAGGGGTTCTGGGTATTTGTTCTGTTGTGTTTATGTTGTGTTACGGTGCGGATGTTCTCCCGAAATGTGTTTGTCATTCTTGTTTGGTGTGGGTTCACAGTGTGGCGCATGTTTGTAACAGTGTTAAAGTTGTTTATACGGCCACCCTCAGTGTGACCTCTATGGCTGTTGACCAAGTATGCTTGCATTCACTTGTGCATGTGAAAAGCCGTAGGTATTATGTGATTGGGCCAGCACGCAAAGGCAGTGCCTTTAAGGTTTATTGGCGCTCTGGACTTCGCCCTACACATTTATCGGCCGATAATATCGGCAGTCCGATATTATCGGACATCCATAGTGTTTATGTATATGTGTGTATATGTATATGTTTGTGTATATATATATGTGTATACACATATATATACACACCAATGTGTATATGTGTGTATATAAAATGTATATATATGTATGTATACACATTTTTGTGTATACATACATATATACACATTTTTTGTGTATATATATGTATGTATACACATTTTTGTGTATATAGGTTGATTGGCAACGCTAAATTGGCCCTAGTGTGTGAATGTAAGTGTAAATGTTGTCTCTTGTCCAGGGTGTACCCCGCCTACCACCCGAATGTAGCTGAGATAGGCTCCAGCTACCCCCAGCGACCCTGAAAGGGACAAGTGGTAGGAAATGGATCGATGGATGGATGAATGGATGTATATACACAGATGTGTATATATGTGTGTATACACCTACATGTGCATATATGTGTGTAAACACGTTTACTGTATGTGTATATATGTATGTATACACATTTTTGTCTATATATGTGTGTATACACATAGAGGTGTGTATACACTTATATGTGTATATATGTGTGTATACACATATAGGTGTGTATACACATATAGGTGTGTATACACCTTTTTGTGTATATATGTGTGTGTATACACTTATAAGCGTGTATACACTTGTTTGTGTATATACAGTATGTGTGTATACACATATAGGTGTGTATACACCTATACGTGTATATATGTGTGTATACACAAAAACGTGTATATATGTGTGTATATACAATGTGTATATATGTGTCTATACACATTTGTGTGTATTAGTGTTGTAACGATACCGGTACTAAAATGATTTTGATACTTTTCGGTACTTTTTTAAATAAAGGGGACCACAAAAAAATCGCATTATTGACTTTTTTTTTTTTTTTTTTATCTTAGGGTACATTAAACATCTTTCTTATTGCAGTTAAGTCCTTAAATAAAATAGTGAACATACAAGACAACTTGTCTTTTATTAGTAAGTAAACAAACAAAGGCTCCTAATTAGTCTGCTGACTTATGCAGTAACATATTGTGCCATTTTCCATTCTATTATTTTGTCAACATTATTAAGGACAAGAGGTAGAAAATTAATTATTCATCTAGTTGTTCATTTACTGTTAATATCTGCTTACTTTCTATTTTAACATGTTCTATCTACACTTCTGTTAAAATGTAATAATCACTTATTCTTCTGTGGTTTTATACTTTACATTAGTTTTGGATGATACCGCACATTTAGGTATCGATCCGATACCAAGTAGTTAGAGGATCATACATTGGTCATATTCAAAGTCCTCATGTGTCCAGGGACATATTTCCCAAGTTTATAAACATAATATACATTTTAAAAAAACGAAAGAAGATGTTGTGATGCCAAAAAATATCGACGTAATCATAGTAGTATCGACTAGATACGTGCCTTTACTTGGTATCATTACTGTGGATGTTAGGTGTAGATCCACCAATGGCGTTTGTTTACATTGTGGTGCCGGTGAGTTACGGTGTGTAGTGAAGCATGTTTAGCTATTCCTCGTCCTGCAGGGATGATACTTGTAAGAAACTTACTTTATTTGTCGCCATGGAGACGAGGATTATTGATTTAGAAGTAGCTACAACACTGCCGACTGCGGCTGAACCTTAGCCGCTAGCTAGCTAGCCATGACTTAAAACACCTCTTTCGGTGGGCGTTTCAGTGTTATAACGTCACCTTTATCGTTAGTTTTTAAGCCAAAATTAGTCCATTCTCCCTTTTCTGTCTACACATTGTGTCTGCTTGTAAGTACCGTATTTTCCGCACTATAAGGCGCACCTAAAAACCACACATTTTCTCAAAAGCTGACAGTGCGCCTTATAACCCGGTGCGCTTTATTACGATTCATTTTCATAAAGTTTCGATCTCGCAACTTCGGTAAACAGCCGCCATCTTTTTTCCCGGTAGAACAGGAAGCGCTTCTTCTTCTACGCAAGCAACCGCCAAGGAAAGCACCCGCCCCCATAGAACAGGAAGCGCTTCTTCTTCTACTGTAAGCAACCACCCGCCCCCGGAAGAAGAAGAAAAAACGCGCGGATATCACCGTACGTTTCATTTCCTGTTTACATCTGTAAAGACCACAAAATGGCTCCTACTCAGCGACAAGGATCCGGTTCATAAAAAGACGCAATCTCTCCATCCGCACACGGATTACTACCGTATTTCACAGCAACTGATATTCCTGTGAACCGCACTGTGGAACGGGAGCACGTACGGTGAATATTCGCACCACAGGGAATGAGAAGTCATCCTTCACTGTGGTTCTAGCTTGCCATGCTAACTTCCACCCATGGTGATATTCAAAAGGAAGACCTTGCCAAAAGAGACCTTTCCAGCCGGCGTCATCATAAAAGCTAACTCGAAGGGATGGATGGATGAAGAAAAGATGAGCGAATGGTTAAGGGAAGTTTACGCGAAGAGGCCGGGTGGCTTTTTTCACACAGCTCCGAAGGCGAACACACCTTCACTAAGACGGGCAGACAGCGCTGGACGACATACGCCAACATTTGCCAGTGGATCGTAAATGCTTGGGCAGATATTTCGGTCACAACTGTGGTCCGAGCTTTCCGGAAGGCAGGATTCACAGAACAACAGCGACACTGACTCCGATGACTTCGACGAGACGGAACCGGCCATTTTGGATACCACGCTTGCGCAACTTTTCAATTCGGACACCGAAGACGAAGAATTCGAAGGATTTACGAATGAAGAATAACTTCAGAAGGTGAGCGCTATGTTTATTTTGTGTGTTGTGACATTAACGTTCGAGCAACATTATGTTGCTATTGCTCTACACCATTTTGAATTTTACTATGTTTGTGATTGCACATTTGCGTACATTTTGGGACAGAGTTGTTAGAACGCTGGTTTTCAATATATTATTAAAGTTTGACTGAACTATCTGACTGTTTTTTTGACATTGCCTTTAGCGCAGCGTAGGCGCGGCTTATAATCCGGGGCGGCTTATTGGTGGACAAAGTTATGAAATATGTAATTCATTGAAGGTGCGGCTAATAATCCGGTGCGCCTTATAGTGCGGAAAATACGGTACTCTGTGGTTGTGCGCTGCCGAACATGCTCGTCGACTTGACGACGACGGCGCGGGGGGGGTGAGGCACCGGTACTTTTCTGAGGCGGTGTCGTACCGGAAATGCTTCATTAGTATCGCAGTACTACAAACCCCGTTTCCATATGAGTTGGGAAATTGTGTTAGATGTAAATATAAACGGAATACAATGATTTGCAAATCATTTTCAACCCATATTCAGTTGAATATGCTACAAAGACAACATATTTGATGTTCAAACTGATAAACATTTTTTTTTTTTTGCAAATAATCATTAACTTTAGAATTTGATGCAAGGAATTTAGGAATTTCACCATCTACGGTCCGTAATATCATCAAAGGGTTCAGAGAATCTGGAGAAATCACTGCACGTAAGCAGCTAAGCCCGTGACCTTCGATCCTTCAGGCTGTACTGCATCAACAAGCGACATCAGTGTGTAAAGGATATCACCACATGGGCTCAGGAACACTTCAGAAACCCACTGTCAGTAACTACAGTTGATCGCTACATCTGTAAGTGCAAGTTAAATCTCTCCTATGCAAGGCGAAAACCGTTTATCAACAACACCCAGAAACGCTGTCGGCTTCGCTGGGCCTGAGCTCATCTAAGATGGACTGATAAAAAGTGGAAAAGTGTTCTGTGGTCTGACGAGTCCACATTTCAAATTGCTTTTGGAACTGTGGACGTCGTGTCCTCCGGAACAAGCGGCGTTTTGTTAATGCAGGTGGTCTTTGTTGCAAGGAGATAAACCCCTTGGCGACAAAAAGCCACATAATGGCGATGGGATGATGTTTGGGGGCGGGGCATCCTAACTGCGTCCCTCAAACACACGTCGACAAAAGACTGCAAACAAGCAAACAAAGTGTTGGCGACGCAGCTGTGCAGGGACAAGTGTGCCCGATAAAAGCGGCGCTGTACTTTGCGCTGATGGGCCGCCGCCGCCACACTTTTTACAACCACATGAGGCTGCTTTTTTTTCTTTTCTTTTTTTTTTTTTACTGTCTGCTAACTCAGCGCCAACAGATGTGTTTACACAACCTTTATTGCATCGCATTAACGAGCTGTCAGCATGTGTGCGTGGAAACAATTGAAGTTTTTTTTTTTGCTGCAAATCAGCATAAAAACACCAAGAGGAGTTTGATAATATTAAAGCTGCAGAATCATTAATTGTTAGTTTAATCATTTATCCACCTTTGAGATCGACTGTAGTACTAACTGCCTAGTACAGGGGTCGGCAACCCGCGGCTCTAGAGCCGCATGCGGCTCTTTAGCGCCGCCCTAGTGGCTCTCTGGAGCTTTTTCAAAAATGTATGAAAAATGGAAAAAGATGAGGGGAAAATTGTTGTTTGTTTGTTTTAATATGGTTTCCGTAGGAACACAAACATGACGCAAACCTCCCTAATTGTTATAAAGCACACTGTTTGTATTAAACATGCCTCACTGATTCGAGTATTTGGCGAGTGCCGTTTTGTCCTACTAATTTTGGCGGTCCTTGAACTCACCGTAGTTTGTTTACATGTATAACTTTCTCCCACTTTCTAGGACGTGTTTTATGCCACTTCTTTTTCTGTCTCATTTTGTCCACCAAACTTTTAACGATGTGCATGAATGCACAAAGGTGAGTTTTGTTGATGTTATTGACTTGTGTGGAGTGCTAATCAGACATATTTGGTCACTGCATGACTGCAAGCTAATCGATGCTAACATGCTATTTAGGCTAGCTATATGTACATATTGCATCATTATGCCTCGTTTGTAGGTATATTTGAGGTCATTTAGTTTCCTTTAAGTCATCTTAATTCAATTTGTATCTCATGACACACTACCTGCATGTAATATGGCTTTTATTTTTTTGCGGCTCAAGACAGATTTGTTTTTGTATTTTTGGTCCAATATGGCTCTTTCAACATTTTGGGTTGCCGACCCCTGGCCTAGTAGTAATAAAAATCTATTTAATTGGCGCAAAAGTTTAACATGAAACATGCCTTTAAAAAAAAACAACTAACTTTTAGTTAAGAAATATTGTAAGAAAACCAATACAATAAAATGTACCGTAGTTCCGCATCCAACGCTTTGAACCCAGTGATTTATAAACCAGTTCATCTAATTTAAAGATTTTTCTTCGTTAACAGCCATAATGTTTTGTATTTAACACCGACAGACACACAAAAAGGTGCCATCTTTTGGACAAGTTCGCTAACTGCTATGGGTTGGAAACGTACTTCCTGTTTTGTGCCCTGAAAAGGAAATAGAACCGTCCATAGCGTTTCCGCTCGGATTCTTCATCCGTCACTCCAAACAAAGTTTGTAAGTTTTGCAATGTAACTAAAACGATTCATGCCTATTAAAACGTCCCATGTGGGATGTCTCTAGGAGTGTTTTCATGGATATTTGTACGCGCTATCATAATGTAATCAAGTTAGCGTAATTATCGTTAGCTAATATGCTACCACGTTTACAAGTGGTACACATCCTAAAAGCACGCCAATCCATCAGTCAGTTACAAGTAATTGAACGTGGCGCATCGCAAAATAAAAGCCTGAAAGTTTGTTTTTTTTTACGTGAAAACTTATTTAAGTAAGATATTGTATGAATGGATATACAAAATCCAAAACCAGTGAAGTTGGCACGTTGTGTAAATCATAAATAAAAACAGAATACAATGATTTGCAAATCATTTTCAACTTATATTCAATTGAATAGACTGCAAAGACAAGATATTTAACGTTCAAACTGGAAAACTTTATTTTTTGCAAATATTAGCTCATTTGGAATTTGATCCATGTAAAAAAGACTGATAAAGTTGAGGAATGCTCATCAAACACTTATTTGGAACATCCCACAGGTGAACAGGCAAATTGGGAACAGGTGGGTGCCATGATTGGGTATAAAAGTAGATTCCATGAAATGCTCAGTCATTCACAAACAAGGATGGGGCGAGGGTCACCACTTTGTGAACAAATGCGTGAGCAAATTGTCCAACAGTTTAAGAACATTTCTCAACGAGCTATTGCAAGGAATTTAAGGATTTCACCATCTACAGTCCGTAATACCATCAACAGGTTCAGAGAATCTGGAGAAATCACTGCACGTAAGCGGCAAGGCCTAAAACCAACATTGAATACCCGTGACCTTCGATCCCTCAGGCGGTACTGCATCAAAAACCGACATCAGTGTGTAAAGGATATCACCACATGGGCTCAGGAACACTTCAGAAAACCACTGTCAGTAACTTCAGTTTGTCGCTACATCTGTAAGTGCAAGTTAAAACTCTACTACGCAAAACCAAAGCCATTTATCAACAACACCCAGAAACGCCACTGGCTTCGCTGGGCCTGAGGTCATCTAAGATGGACTGATGCAAAGTAGAAAAGTGTTCTGTGGTCTGACGAGTCCACATTTCAATTTTTTTTTGGAAACTGTGGACGTCATGTCCTCCGGACCAAAGAGGAAAAGAACCATCCGGACTGTTATAGGCGCAAAGTTCAAAAGCCAGCATCTGTGATGGTATAGGGGTGTATTAGTGCCCAAGGCATGGGTAACTTACACATCTGTGAAGGCGCCATTAATACTGAAAGGTACATACAGGTTTTGGAGCAACATATGTTGCCATCCAACGTCTTTTTCATGGACGCCCCTGCTTATTTCAGCAAGACAATGCCAAACCACATTCTGCACGTGCTACAACAGCATGGCTTCATAGTAAAAGAGTGTGGGTACTAGACTGGCCTGCATGTAGTCCAGACCTGTCTCCCATTGAAAATGTGTGGCGCATTATGAAGCCTAAAATATGACAACAGAGACCCCGGACTGTTGAACAACTTAAGCTGTACATCAAGCAAGAATGGGAAATAATTCCACCTGAAAAGCTTAAAAAATTGATCTCCTCAGTTCCCAAACGTTTACTGAGTGTTGTTAAAAGGAAAGGCCATGTAACACAGTGGTAAAAATGCCCCTGTGCCAACTTTTTTGCAACGTGTTGCTGCCATTAAATTCTAAGTTAATGATTATTTGCAAAACAAAAAATTAAGTTTCTCAGTTTGAACATTAAATATCTTGTCTTTGCAGTCTATTCAATTGAATATAAGTTGAAAAGGATTTTCAAAACATTGTATTCTGTTTTTATTTACGAATTACACAACCTGCCAACTTAACTGGTTTTAGGTTTTGTACATATGTACATATGTGTGT
Organism: Nerophis lumbriciformis; assembly: GCF_033978685.3. Taxonomy (NCBI): domain Eukaryota; kingdom Metazoa; phylum Chordata; class Actinopteri; order Syngnathiformes; family Syngnathidae; genus Nerophis; species Nerophis lumbriciformis. The sequence continues at coordinate 17,997,574 of NC_084576.2, forward strand.
GTGTAGCTTTACAGCAGATTTTCTGGGATAACTTCCCCTGTAGCTTGGCTACATTTAACGGAGAGTAACTTGTAGCTTCGCTTAACTACATTTTCCAAGTAGCTTTTACTCAATATCGGACATATTATAAATGTGTCGCCAAGTCTGTTTTTCCTGGGTTTTTTTTCCTTCATGATTATACTTGCCAACCTTGAGACCTCCATTTTTGGGGGGCGTGGTTGGGGGCGTGGTTAAGAGGGGAGGAGTATATTGACAGCTAGAATTCACCAAATCAAGTATTCCATACATATATATATATATATATATATATATATATATATATATATATATATATATATATATATATATATATATATATATATATATATATATATTTATATATATATATATATATATATATATATATATATATATATATACATCCTGAAAATATGCAAACAAAACTGTGTTTAGATAATTGATACTTCAAACTTGCATAAATACATCTTAAGGAATACAACATAACTTGGTTTCTGAGAGCTTCAAAATGTAATGAATAAAATGCTAAAGTTGTTGACAAACAATCAATTGTTTTAATAATTAAATATGGTCATTTAAAATTAATTTAAATCATTAAATCATTTAAAATTAATTATTTCAAACATGTTTATTTTAATGTATAATTCTATGGCTGGATGTAATAAGGAGTCAGAAAAAATACAAATAAAAATACAATTAATTTTGATGTTTTTAGCAAAATATAGTAAACATTTTTTTTTTTTTTTTTTTTAATTAATAAATATATTTATTTGTAGGTAAGATAAACATAATAATACAATTTATCTCTAGTCTGGATGATTTAGTTCTTGTCACCCTGTTGTCCTCCCGTCGTGAAAAAAGGCTGTCCTCACTCAGGTCCGCATGGAGATGAAGGCCGCGCCCCCTCCAGCTGAAAATCGGGAGGTTTTCGGGAGAGGCGCTGAATTTCGTGAGTCTCCTGGAAAATTCGGGAGGGTGGACAAGTATGTTCATGATGTCGCGCTTTTCAAATAGTGGTGCCAGCGGGGCCCAGGTATTGGTATTTGCATCTTTTTTTTCTCTTGAACAATACACACGCCTCCAGCTAGGTGGCAGCACTGTTGAAATTAAACACCCGGCTCAACCAAGAAATATGACCACGTGTGCATACATAACCCTTCAGGTTACCCGTAATAAATATATAAATAAATACATTAATATTGTCAGGATCTCATTGGGAATTCTATTCTATCTTTCCTATGAATTGCTGGTGCCAGAAATCTCAATTGTATTTAAATTTAGGGGGGCGTGAAAAAATGTTGCCTCCAAAGAGGGGCGTGACAAAAAAGTAATTGCTGTAGCAGTGCTGTTACAGTCAAAGAGTTACGACTGCCCAACCTCAACATGACCTCCTTTCTCTCTAACATGCTTGTTCCGTCCCAGCGCTCGCCTTTGCTTGCGGCGGCGACAAATCCAGCCGAGTCGGCGTTTACGGGGTGTAGTTGTCACCTCTGTGAGCCCCAGTAACACTAAGAAGGCGGGGCTCCGAGTGACTTGTGGCTTCATAAAGAGCAGCCGAGCGCAATTAGTGCCCCTTTTTACGCGTCTTCACCCTCAGCATCGCTCTGTTCCTCTTGTGCCCGCTCTTGTTCGATCTCCACATGTCATCACGGGACAGCCCGCATGTGTTGCTGCGGCCGACGGACGCCTTTGACCATGAAACCGAGCCCTCCTCAACAGACTTCTGAAATACGTAAAAACGCTGCAATTTGCATGCCAGGCCAGTAGAGAACGATGTGCCACTTTGTAAAAGTGAAGTGAATTATATTTATATAGCGCTTTTCTCTAGTGACTCAAAGCGCTTTACATAGTGAAACCCAATATCTAAGTTACATTTAAACCAGTGTGGGTGGCACTGGGAGCAGGTGGGTAAAGTGTCTTGCCCAAAGACACAACGGCAGTGACTCGGATGGCAGACGCTGGGATCGAACCTGGAACCCTGAAGTTGCTGGCACGGCCACTCTACCAACCGAGCTATACAGCCCCCCCCCAAAAAAACACAGCTCTAGAAGCACCGGATAAATAAGCCGCACCCACTAAATTTTGTTCAAAAATATTTGTTTCCATATATTAGCCATTGATTGATTGATTGATTGAGACTTTTATTAGTAGATTGCACAGTACAGTACTTATTCCCTACAATTGACCACTAAATGGCAGAGGTGTGGACTCGAGTCACATGACTTGGACTCGAGTCAGACTCGAGTCATGAATTTGATGACTTTAGACTCGACTTGACAAAATGTAAAAAGACTTGCAACTCGACTTAGACTTTAACATAAATGACTTGTGACTTCACTTGGACTTGAGCCTTTTGAATTGACATGACTTGACATGACTTGCTACTTTCCCCAAAACCCAAAGATGAAAAAGTTATTCGGGAGCGCTCTGTATTTTTCATTGTGTACTTGTCTATCAGCGTTGCGTGTGTCAGCTGGTGTGGTCTCAGTACAACAGCCAATCAAATTAGATCTACTTTGTTTTCATCACACAGCATTCATCAAATCAAATTGCAGGACAACCAACGAAGAAGACATGTCCAAACCACACGCCAGTGAACAAAAAATGATACCTAAAATAATTTTGTTTGGGTATAAAAATTACGAGGTGGTCAACACAAAACAGTTTGCAGTATGCAACACATGCGGTTCGAAAATTACTGATGGAGAGGCAACAACTTCCAACTTCGTCCGGCATTTGAAGTTGCACAAAGAACGGTAAGTTTTGAATGTAAGATAACGTTTATTGGCTAAGTAACGTGACTTTTATTTGCTGTGTAGTTAAATCAGTGAGGCTGTAAACTCACTGCTAACGTTATAACGTTATTGCAAACACGGGAATCTGTTGCAGTTCACTACCTTATTCATACTTTTTGTTCAGTGATTTTTTTTAAGCAGGGTTACTTTAGTCAATATATCACACGTAACGTTAGACGGCGGTCAGCAGCACCGCGTATTTTAGCCACCTAAAAAAAGACAAAAATAGTAAAATAAAGGTCAGTTAAAATGTATACTATATTATGAATATGTGTACCGTTTTAGCTAGATTTCTGACATACTGTTGGTTGTTTACCTCAGTGGTCCCCAACCACCGGGCCGCGGCCCGGTACTGGTCCATGAATCGATTGGTATCGGGCCGCACAAGAAATAATTTTTTTTTCTTTTCTTTTTTTAATTAAATCAACATAAAAAACACAAGATACACTTACAAGTAGTGCACCAACCCAAAACAACTCTCTCCCCCCTTTTGTTCTGGGCATTGAACATGAAGACTCTTCCTTCACTGTTCCGAGTGGCCATGAGAGTCTTGGCAGTGCCTGCCTCCAGTGCTCCAGTGGAGCGAGTTTTCAGCCATGGTGGCATCATACTACGCCCCCATCGTGCACAAATGACTGACAGACTCTTGGCTAATTTGGTCTTTTGCAAATGCAATGCAGCATAGGGCCCTGACATATAAAAAGTACAACTTTTTTGTTATGTTCACGTATATGTCATGTTTTTTCAATGTTAACACTTTTGTACAAATAAGTACATTTGCACTTTATTTGTCAATGTGTTTGTTCTGTAAAGGAATGAGTTAATGTTTAAAATGACTGGTTAATAGTGCTATTATAAAGTGCAATGTCAGCACAATTTTCTTTCCTGCAATTTAAAATGCACTTGTTTTAATAAATAAATACAGCGTTTGAAAAGCATACACAATCTGTGTTAATATATTAGTCTGTGGTTAAAAGGACTTGAAAGGACTCGAAACTCAAAATGCAGGACTTAGGACTTGACTTGAGACTTTCCAGTCTTGACTTTGGACTTGACTCGGGGCTTGCCTGTCTTGACTCGGGACTTGACTCGGACTTGAGGGCAAAGACTTGAGACTTACTTGTGACTTGCAAAACAATGACTTGGTCCCACCTCTGCTAAATGGTAACACCCGAATAGGTTTTTCAACTTGTTTAAGTCGGGGTCCACAAATATATACTATCATCATAATACAGCCATCACACAAGTTAATCATCAGAGTATATACATTGAAATATTTACATTATTTATAATCCGGGGGGTGGGATGTGGAGGGGTTAGGTTTGTATGATATCAGCACTTCAGTCATCAACAATTGCATCATCAGAGAAATAGACATTGAAACAGTGTAGGTCTGACTTGGTAGGATATGTACAGCGAGCAATGAACATAGTGAGCTCGGAAAGCATAAGAACAAGTATATACATTTGATTATTTACATTTGATTATTTACAATCCGGGGAGGTGGGATGTGGTGGGGGGAGGGTGTTAGTCTCGGGTTGTAGTTGCCTGGAGGATATATACATACAGATATAAGTAAGTACAGTACGATTCTGTAAATGTTTATTTACATACCTTAATTGTTTCCAAACGGTGTCTGTAACCCGGCAGTAAAACGGCTAATCAAACAAAACAGAAGTCAACGTCATGGACCCGCGAGCTGCGGAAGCTAACTCGCCAATCAGCTAAACGGACTCAATAACCCCGCGGTGACGTCTTGGTGAATTTACTGAGGGATTTGTGAAACTGAAACAATACGAAAATAACGGCATTGTAAGTTATTAATACTTACACAGACACTCGTAAACTGTCGGCATATCAGCTCATGCTAACGATGCCCGCGTCATTACGTTACGGTAGCACGTATAAGGATGCGTGAAAACACTCTTACATACATCACACATGGGACGGGTTAGTAAGTTGTGGAGGGGGGCGTGGCCCGCGGGCCTGCAGCGGAACGGGGTGTGCCAGGACCGGCCTAAAAGACAACGACAGGTGCGTAGATGGCCCAGGTGGGCCTTGTCATCTAATCACCTGTCGCCCTTTATTAGCAGCAGCCGGGAGGAGAAGTGAAGTGAAGTGAATTATATTTATATAGCGCTTTTTCTCTAGTGACTCAAAGCGCTTTACATAGTGAAACCCAATATCTAAGTTACATTTAAACCAGTGTGGGTGGCACTGGGAGCAGGTGGGTAAAGTGTCTTGCCCAAGGACACAACGGCAGTGACTAAGATGGCGGAAGCGGGGATCGAACCTGCAACCCTCAAGTTGCTGGCACGACCACTCTACCAACTCTAAAGTCATACTTGCAACTCTGCAAGTATGACTTTAAGTTGAAATTACAGTTGCAAGTCCCAAGATGCTAGATGGCAGTAGTGTATATAGTTTCTGCTGTGTTTTCCCCTTTTTGTTGTGCCCCAAAAAGTGTTCATACTGTAAGTGTTGTACTTGTTACGCACCGGCTGTCTGATTGTAACGTGCATCCTAGTTGTAGTTTGGTGGGGTTTAGGTTTTAAAATTGCTATTGATGCCTGCAATATGTTTCAAAAGCTGGCACATGTGGCAAAAAAAAGACTGAGAAAGTTGAGGAATGGTCATCAAACACTTATTTGGAACATCCCACAGGTGAACAGACTAATTAAAAACAGGTGGGTGCCATGATTGGGTATAAAAGCAGCTTTCATTCACAAACAAGGATGGGGCGAGGGTCACCACTTTGTGAACAAATGCTTGAGCAAATTGTCCAACGTTTAAGAACAACATTTCTCAACAAGCTATTGCAAGGAATTTAGGGATTTCACCGTCTACGCTCCGTAATATCATCAAAGGGTTCAGAGAATCTGGAGAAATCACTGCACGTAAAAAAACCAACATTGATCCCTCAGGCGGTACTGCATCAAAAAGCGACATCAATGTGTAAAGGATATCACCACATGGGCTCAGGAACACTTCAGAAAACCACTGTCAGTAACTTCAGTTCGTCGCTACATCTGTAAGTGCAAGTTAAAACTCTACTATGCATAGCCAAAGCCATTTATCAACAACACCCAGAGACGCCGCCGGCTTTGCTGGGCCCGAGCTCATCTAAGATGGACTGATGCAAAGTGGAAAAGTGTTCTGTGGTCTGACGAGTCCACATTTCAAATTGTTTTTGGAAACTGTGGACGTCGTGTCCTCCGGACCAAAAGAGGAAAAGAACCATCCAGACTGTTATTGGCGCAAAGTTCAAAAGCCAGAATCTGTGATTTAAAACATTTAGCAATAGTGCTACATGATGACATGACATTTGCTATTGCTAATCAGTAGGATTGCAAAAGCAAAGCCGATGTGTATTAGCATCAAGATAGCGCGTTTTTTAGAAAAGTGGAGACTTACTTTATTTACGTTTTTATTTTATTTATTTTTTGTCAATTTCTTTGTTGGCATTGAAAATTGCAACATTACTTAGATGTAGTTTGGCTGAGTCCGCTCTCAGTACTGCTGGAGTGACGTCACACGCAACCCAGGTGCCCTAATATAACACTGTTGGATTCGGTCAGTGCCAAAAAAAAAAGTAACAGATTTGGTACAAGTCCCTAAATACTAACTGTATAAATGTATAAAACTAGAGATATTATCGGCCGATAAATGCTTTAAAATGTAATATCGGAAATTATCGGCATCGGTTTCAAAAAGTTAAATTAATTACTTTTTAAAACGCCGCTGTACGGAGTGGTACATATCCGGTAAAACACGGACGTAGGGCATACTTGCCAACCCTCCTGATTTTCCTGGGAGACTCCCGAATTTCAGTGCCCCTCCCGAAAATCTCCTGGGGCAACCATTCTCCCGATTTCCACCCGGACAACATTATTGGGGGCGTGCCTTAAAGGAACCACCTTTAGCGTCTTCTACGACCTGTCGTCACATAATATATGCGACTTTTAAACACACATAAGTGAATGCAAGGCATACTTGGTCAACAGCCATACAGGTCACACTGAGGGTGGCCGTATAAACAACTTTAACACTGTTACAAACATGCGCCACACTGTGAACCCACACCAAACAAGAATGACAAACACATTTCGGGAGAACATCCGCACCGTAACACAACATAAACACAACAGAACAAATACCCAGAACCCCTTGCAGCACTAACTCTTCCGGGACGCTACAATATACACCCCCCGCCACCCCCCCATCTCCCGAATTTGGAGGTTGGCAAGTATGCTCTAGTATACTCTGGACTGAAGCTGTGTGCCTTCATTGTTTTTGTAGCTGTTGTTTTGAGGCATGTTTAAAAAAAAATAAAAAAGAATGCACTTCGTGAAAGTCAAAGTATAGTATTTCCCATAGTTATAGTGGGTATCATGTTTATCCCAGGGAGAGCATGTCCCAAATTCTAAGCTGCTGTTTTGAGGCATGTTAAAAAAAAGTATTCACTTTGTGACTTTAATAATAAATATGGCAGTTGAAGTTGTTTTGGAAAACCTTGTTTTTGATAGATTGATTGATTGATTGATTGATTGAAACTTGTATTAGTAGATTGCACAGTACATATTCCGTACAATTGACCACTAAATGGTAACACCCGAACAAGTTTTTCGACTTGTTTTAGTCAGGGTCCACGTTAATCCATTCATGGTAAAGTTATATTGTTTAATACATCCAGCGGGGCATCACAACAAAATTAAGCATAATAATGTGTTGATTCTACGACTGTATATATCGGTATCGGTTGATATCGGAATCGGTAATTAAGAGTTGGACAATATCGAATATCGGCAAAAAAGCCATTATCGGACATCTCTATATAAAACGGTGTTGGAGGTTTTTGAACTGCCTGCATTTTTAGCCGACTCCTACTAGCAGTTGTTCAGTCTTTAGAAAGCGCAGAAAAGGGAAAGACGAGTTCCTGTCTCACATTGGGATGATGGGCAAAATTCCCAAGAAGGGCAGTTTTCCTTTAGAAGCGGTTTTGTTTGTTTGTTTTTCACGCTCCAAAGCGCTGCTAACATGTAAACAATCCGTCATCTTTGTAAACGGCCCTTCAGGACGGAGAAGACGGGCGCAGGAAGACACTAATAACGTCCCCATGGCGTGTCAACGTGGCCGGCGAGGCAGGAAGGAAGCAGATACAAGATGGACTCTAAACATTCGTGGTCATGTCTTCTGCGGACGATAAGCAGGCCCTCTGATCTTTAGCTCTTATTACACTAAGTAGCCCAAGCACTCATTATGGACGTTTGATTTTCAAAATAAGAGCAGAACAAAGCGGCTCATTAGCGCGCGGCCACAAAAGAGAAGCACACAACAGCTCAATCGCTTTGTTTGCCGTCTCGCTGCAAGTGTCTTAACATCTTAGTGCTCTCCTTTGTGGGGACCACGGGGAAATCCTCTGGGTCGCGGAGGAAAAGCGCGACGGGGGTTTAATCTGTTAGGACGACTGTCAAAGGGCCACTTAAAGAGCCAGCGGGATCAAAACTCATTACAGCAGCCCCACTTTGCTGAATGCACTTGGCCTGCGTTTACACTGCGCACCAAATCTGATTTTTTTTTTTTTTTTTTTGCCTTCAAGTGACCCGGACTTTTTTGCAAGTCTGAACAATCCAAAGTGCTTCAGATCGGATCTTTTTGCATCTTTTCAAATGTGACTTCAGTCTAAAGCAGGGGTGTCAAACTCAAACACAGAGTGGGCCAAAATGTAAAAGTGAACAAAGCCGCGGGCCAAGGTTGAACAAATTAACCTTTTAATGGGGACCCAAACAAGTTTTGCATTGAATATTGAACAAGCAAGGCTTATATAACTTTATAGTGACAGGCAAAATCGAGTTTCAAATAATAATAATAATAATTAAAAATATCAATGGTATATCAAATACAATTTAAATAAAAATTGAATGCCTCTTTTCTATTTGCAGCCTTCTGAGGTAAATATCAACATTAACTTTTTCCACAGGCTAATACATTTGAAAATAAAATAACAATGAATAAACCAACCATTCAGGACTTTAAACTGCTCAGTTTGCAACATACTGATCTAATCTGATGTGCCCAAGCCAGATACCTGCCATATTTTCTTGGATGCTAGTTCATTAATGTCGGGGCTCAGGCTTTGAGCTGAGGCAACCTTCATTATCCAGCGAAGGTGTCCATCAGTCATTATATCTCGTAGTCCACCCGGACCACAGTCTTGGGGGCGTGCCTTAAAGGCACTGCCTTTAACGTCCTCTACGAGCTGTCGTCACGTCCGCTTTTCATCCATTCTAACAACGTGCCGGCCCAGTCACAAGATATGTGCGGCTTCTGTACGCACACACACGTGAATGCAATGCATACTTGATCAACAGCGATACAGGTTACAATGAGGGTGGCCGTAAAAACAACTTTAACACTGTTAGAAATATACGCCACACTGTGAATCCACACCAAACAAGAATGACAAACACATTTCGGGAGAACATCCGCACCGTAACACAACATAAACACAACAGAACAAATACCCAGAACCCCTTGCAGCACTAACTCTTCCGGGACGCTACAAAATACACCCCTTGCACCCCCACACACACCTTGTAGCGTCCCCGCACATATTATGTGACTGGGCCAGCACTCGTTGGACTGGATGAAAAGCGGACGTGACGATTTCCGGGAGGGGCACTGAAATTTGGGAGTCACCCGGGAGGGTTGGCAAGTATGAGGATTAGCGGTGAATGCGGTGTTACGGCGGCACCGGCGCTGTATATAATCGGCGGGCCAGCTCTAGTGTTAATTTGATATCGCCTCAAGGGCCAAGTGAAATTACACACAAATTGGGTTTTTTTATTATCGGTATCGTTTTTTTTTTGTTTTGTTTTTTATTAAATCAACATAAAAAACACAAGATACACTTACAATTAGTGCACCAACCCAAAAAACCTCCCTCCCCCAACTCATTCACACAAAAGGGTTGTTTCTTTCTGTTATTAATATTCTGGTTCCTACATTATATATCAATATATATCAATACAGTCTGCAAGGGATACAGTCCGTAAGCACACATGATTGTGCGTGCTGCTGGTCCACTAATAGTACTAACCTTTAACAGTTCATTTTACTCATTTTCATTAATTACTAGTTTCTATGTAACTGTTTTTATATTGTTTTACTTTCTTTTTTATTCAAGAAAATTATTTTTTATTTATTTATCTTATTTTATTTTATTTTTTTTAAGTACCTTATCTTCACCATACCTGGTTGTCCAAATTAGGCATAATAATGTGTTAATTCCACGACTGCATGTATCGGTATCGGTTGATATCGGTATCGGTAATTAAAGAGTTGGATAATATCGGAATATCGGATTTCAGCAAAAAGCCATTATCGGACATCCCTAGTCTGTACCATGCAACAGCACCCCGAGAAGAATCTAACCGTATTTTTCGGACTATAAGGCGCTCTCGATGAGGTGGTGACTTGTCCAGGGTGTACACCGCCTTCCGCCCGATTGTAGCTGAGATAGGCTCCAGTGCCCCCCACGACCCCGAAGGGAATTAGCGGATGGATGGATGGATAAAATCCTTTCATTTTCTCAAAAATCGGTGCGCCTAATGTACAGCATAATTCTGGTTGTGCTTACCGACCTCGAAGCAATTTTATTTGGCACATGGTGTAATATAAGTGTGACTAGTAGATGGCAGTCACACATAAGAGATACGTGTAGACTGCAATATGATGGCAGTAAACAACACCAAAACTTTAAATGTTCCATTGAAAATATAGAACATTACACACGAAGCTCAAAAATCTGTCAAAATGTTTTTAGTACGACTTCGGTAAGCTATGAAGCCACACCGCTTGATGGATTGACGGCACATTAAACATCAATCCATCCATCCATTTTCTACCACTTGTCCCTTTTGGGATCGCGGGGGGGGGGGGCTGGAGCCTATCTCAGCTGCATTCGGGCGGAAGGCAGGGTACACCCTGGACAAGTCGCCACCTCATCGCAGGGCCAACACAGATAGACAGACATCATTCACACTCACATTATTATTGTAAACTCAAGACAGCCATGACATTATGTTCTTTACAAGTGTATGTAAACTTTTGAACGCGACTATAAGTAAGAACTTTACACTACTTTATATTAGAAATGGAAACAGCGGAAGATGAACGCCACATACGAAGGTAGAGAAAAAGAAGAAACTTATGACTACGGTGTCGGCACGGACTACAATTGCGGGCGCGCGCACATTTTCAGGACTTATGCAGATCCCAAATACAGATCAGCAGGTACCAGAAGGTCAGAAAAGTTGGTTTTGCATAATATTGTGAAACAAAACGCCAGGTAATATGTCCGCTAATGGGTCCAAAATTTAGATTTTTGGCCACAATACCCAGCAATATGTTTGTAGGAGAAAAGGTGAAAAGGAACATCATACCTACCGTCAAGCATGGTGGTGGCAGTATTATGCTCCGGGCCTGTTTTGCTGCCAATGGAACTGGTGCTTTGCAGAGAAAAAATGGGACAAGGAGGATTACCTCCAAATTCTTCGGGACAACCTAAAATCATCAGCCCGGAGGTTGGGTCTTTGACGCAGTTGGGTGTTCCAACAGGACAATGACCCCAAACACACGTCAAAAGTGGTAAAGGAATGGCTAAATCGGGTTAGAATTAAGGTTTTAGAATGGCCTTCCCAAAGTCCTGACTTAAATGTGTGGACAATGCTGAAGAAACAAGTTCATGTCAGAAAACCAACAAATTTAGCTGAACTGCACCAATTTTTTCAAGAGGAGTGGTTAAAAATTCAACCAGAAGCTTGTGGATGGCTACGAAAAGCGCCTTATTGCAGTGAAACTTGCCAAGGGACATGTAAGCAAATATTAACATTGCTGTATGTATACTTTTGATCCAGCAGATTTAGTCACATTTTCAGTAGACCCATAATAAATTCATAAAAGAATCAAGCTTCGTGAATGTGCCCTACTGTCCAGATGCATAAGGATGTAAAGGAATTAGTTAACCAAAATGTGCTTGTCGAAACGAGCTACCTAGCGCTACTGAGCATGCGCTATACGTTTTCTCGAGTTAAAATACCCATCGAAAAGAGCTACCTCGTGTAGCTAAAGACTTGACGTGGTTGACAGGTGCCTGGGTTAGTTTTTGTCTCATCCCGTGAGTGAAGAATGTACTACTGACCTGATAAGACCTGATAAGTCTGAAAGAGAAAGCGATGATACGGTATTATTTGCTGTTGATTGTTGGACCCCACCGCAGCTAGTCCTGGATGGTCCCACTCCTTAACCTCTTCAGTCCCATGCAGGGTTCTCACAGGAATGATGCAAAAATACAACCTAAACTACTGTAAGTGATTATTGTGTGAATGCTTTGGAGCATTCACACAATATGGTTTTCTATTCTTCTTCTCCAGATTTTGGCGCGCTCTACCTTCCACATTTTTCATCCGATTCAAACCGTTCCAACTTCAAACTGTTCAGCCTATTCAGGAATCGTGGGGTTTCTATTGACAAATTCCAAAAATTCCCCAGATTTCCCAGAATTCTCGGTTTTCCGGGACATTTTTCCCATTTAGAACGAATTGGCCATTTTTCAAACTTTCACAATTTCCACATTTTTCAACCTATTCATACAATTCCACCTTCAACACATTTCACCATCTTGGAAATTCAAACTATCCTTTTTCCAAGTTCAAAAACTTCCAGGATTTTCCAGAATTCCTGGTTTTCCAAAGCCCTATATCCACCCTTTTTTCTAGCGACTACTCTTTCCACATTTTTCAACGCATTTCAACCTTCAAGCTTTCCTCTTGATTAGGAAAAAAAAACAAAGTTGTTTTTTGAACTGGAAAAACTCCCGGTTTTCCCAAAATTCCAGGAATTCCGTAATACCATTTCTCAATTCAAAATGTAGCTACTTCAACATTTCTTGACCGATTTGAAAAATGTCAACACCAACCATTTCAACTCATTCAAACCATTCAAGTTTTCCAAAAATGTCCCGCTTTTTCCCAATTTTTTTGGGAAATTTCCATTAAAATCAATGGGACATTCTTCAAAAGTCCACAATTCCCAAATTGTTCTTCTGATTTAAACTGTTCCAACTTCAAGATATTCAGCCTGTTTGGGAATTGTGTGCTCTACTTCAACTATTCTAAAAAAAAATCACGGATTTCCCTTATTTCCTTTTTTTTTTTTCATTTTCCCCATTCAAAATTAATTGTCCATTTTCCAAACTTCCACAATTCCCACATTCTTCAACCAATTCAAACCATTCCTCCTTCAACACTTTCAACTCATCCTGGACATTCTAACTAACACTTTCCCAGGTTCCAGACCAAATTCCAGTTTTCCTGGAAATTCAAACTTCAACATTCCAACATTCAAACTATTCTTACATTCATACTACATTCTATCGGCCTTAAAGTTCAACTTCAGCATTGGAGCATTCATTCCTTCAGGAATTGCCTCTTCTAGTTGTAAAGTATATTTCTGTCATGGTTTCTTCTGACCAGACAATTACAGCCTGAGGAAGTTCAAATTGACAATAATAATGGTAGCCTACATTTTTGTTTTCATCACCAACAATCAATAGCAATTTCAGTGAAAACAAAGGTTGTGTGTGCAGGGAAGAACTGTGCTCGACTAGAAAACCGTAGTGGGAGCATTATTTGATGGCTAAATCTCTCCATGTACCACCATAATGACAACATTAAAATACAGTAGCGTAGTAGACATAAGTATTCATTAAACACAAGGCAGTGATTTTACTTAACAAGTATGTTTAATATCTTGGCCACCGTTTGATTAGTAACACTCTGTGTTTGAATGTATGTCTATGGATGTTCTCATTCATCCAGGTCATTGGAATCTCAGGGCATTCAATCGATCAGTCTTAGAAGATGTTTTGCCTCTCATCCGAGTAGGCTTCATCAGTTCGTGCTCATAGACTTAGATTGGTCAGATCTAGTCTTGCGGCTGGTGCCAAAACCCAGAATATTCATACTCCAAAACCAGGAGGGTGTGCCTGGGGAAGCACAACTGTTTGGATGCAAACAAGCAATCCTAACTGTCAAAGCCAACGACAGTCGTTGCAGTGTAATTTCCACTCGTTAGCATTGAGGTATTGTGTGGCAGAACCATCGCTGCTTTAAATTGCATTTACCTGTATGACCCAATGCAAACAACCTTCTCTAGTCATGGTGCAAAAAAATTATAAAAATCGAGTCAACACAATATGACACAATTTGTGGATATTATAAAATGATCATGCACCATAAAAAAAAAAAATCAGAATCAAACCCATTTAAATCCATTACGAAGCATGATGCAATCCAAAATAGTCTGAATCACCCACGTTAGCATTCCATTCAGTTGTAAACAAATGTCACATATGGCCTTCTGGTCATCTTCAGTGACCTGAATGTTTCTAAATCCGCAGAGTCTTTTAGGAATGCTTGAAAGGACAGTGTTGTATGTGGGAGACCACCTCCTCTGTTCAGTGATGGGGTTTTCAACCTTGACATAGATGGCCTCCCTCACTCCTCTTTCATACTGTCCTCCCTGTCCAGAATATAAGACAAATAAAACACTGTACTTTCATCAAGCGTTTCTTTGGCGTACCACTAGATGGAGCCCGGGTACCACAGTTTGAGAATCACAGTCCTGTAAAATAACGAAATGCCAGTCATTTTACAGTGGGGGAGTTATTTAAAGGGGAACATTATCACAATTTCAGAAGGGTTAAAACCATTAAAATTCAGTTCCCAGTGGCTCATTTTATTTTTCGAAGTTTTTTTCAAAATTTTACCCATCACGCAATATCCCTAAAAAAAGCTTCAAAGTGCCTGATTTTAACCATCGTTATATACACCCGTCTATTTTCCTGTGACGTCACATAGTGATGCCAATACAAACAAACATGGCGCATAGAACAGCAAGCTATAGCGACATTAGCTCGGATTCAGACTCGGATTTCAGCGGCTTAAGCGATTCAACAGATTACGCATGTATTAAAACGGACGGTTGTAGTGTGGAGGCAGGTAGCGAAAACAAAATTGAAGAAGAAACTGAAGCTATTGAGCCATATCGGTTTGAACCGTATGCAAGCGAAACCGACGAAAACGACACGACAGCCAGCGACACGGGAGAAAGCGAGGACGAATTCGGCGATCGCCTTCTAACCAACGATTGGTATGTGTTTGTTTGGCATTAAAGGAAACTAACAACTATGAACTAGGTTTACAGCATATGAAATACATTTGGCAACAACATGCACTTTGAGAGTGCAGACAGCCCAATTTTCATCAATTAATATATTCTGTAGACATACCCTCATCCGCTATCTTTTCCTGAAAGCTGATCTGTCCAGTTTTGGAGTTGATGTCAGCAGGCCAGGGAAGCTAGGGTCGATATTCTTCTCTTGATCATCTTCGGTGGCATAAGGGACGGTGTGAGCCAAGACATCCAGGGGGTTTAGCTCGCTCGTCTGCGGGAACAAACTGCCGCCATTGCTTGCCGTGCTACCGAGGTCCTTTGTCCCTGAATTGCTCACACACTCCGGCAGATTCAATGGGGGTCTGGCGGCAGATTTCTTTGACTTTATTGTTGGAAATGCATCTGCTTTGAGTGTCGCAGGATATCCACACATTCTTGCCATCTCTGTCGTGGCATAGCTTTCGTCGGTAAACAAACGTCCAATTTCTTGCCACTTTCGCATCTTTGGGCCACTGGTGCAACTTGAATCCGTCCCTGTTCATGTTGTTACACCCTCCGACAACACACCGACGAGGCATGATGTCTCCAAGGTACGGAAAACAGTCGAAAAAACGGAAAATAACAGAGCTGATTTGACTCGGTGTTTGAGAAAATGGCGGATTGCTTCCCGATGTGACGTCACGTTGTGACGTCATCGCTCCGAGAGCGAATAATAGAAAGGCGTTTAATTCGCCAAAATTCACCCATTTAGAGTTCGGAAATCGGTTAAAAAAATAAATGGTCTTTTTTCTGCAACATCAAGGTATATATTGACGCTTACATAGGTCTGGTGATAATGTTCCCCTTTAATACCAAAACTTAAGGTAGCATTTTTGACGCGGTAGAGACACGGCTATCGAATTATGCAACCGGTAGCTTTTTTTGGTATTCTTACGGCCAAACATTGCTTGTAACAAACTATTTAGCTGCTATCAACGCTCGTTTGGTGCCTTGCTTAAAGGCACTGGATTCTAGATTTTAACGTTTTGCTGTTTGTTTGTTTTCAGTGGGATTTGGACCGTCCACCCTGAAGGCAAAAGTCTTTCCTTCGAGCCGGATTTGAACCAGCGACCTAAGGATCTCCGCAACCGGCCACTACAGTCCTCCGCTCTACCGCTGAGCTATCGAAGGTGACAATATTCAACTCTCTTATCCTGAATTTTGTAATATTTTTCCGTCATTTCGGAACTAGATAAAAAAAAAATGCAATTGTTCCAAAAAGAAAAGAAAGTGTAGTTGATGAGACGTTGTCGTCTGTCATCTCGACTTCTCGCAACGGTCACTTGGGGGCATACTTGAACCGGCAGTGCGCCGCTCCTCACCCATGCTGGTGGTGTTGTGACATTTACACACACACACACATGCGTCCACACACACACAAAGACACAAACACACACACACATGCCCCCACTCACCAAGGTCCACCTCCTTCTTTTCAAAAGCCACAATTGCCATTCAGCTCTGCAAAACACACACACAGGCAGATTGCGTCACGTCTGCTTACACACACACACACACACGTGTACGTACGTGCACGCTCGGACACACACTTCGTAGCCCCCCCTCCCCGGTCGTAATGCCTCTCCTTTTGGACTGGTACCATTTGTTCCACTGGTGGAGGTGCTGGTCCGGACTTGTTTCAGAACAAAGACACGGACGTGCTTCAGCGCTGTGTGGACAAAAGTGTCATTGCACCTGGTGTCCAGCTGTCGTTAATTACTTGCGAGAGGAGCGATTGCGTTAAATCAATCACAGCCCGCTAAACGGGGGCGCTGTGAGTCTTGGCTTTTGGACTATTTTGAGTCCTTCTGTTTATATCTAATATGAAATGTGTCGTTTATCCTTAATAACTTGGCGAGGAGCGATCGCAATCCAGTCTGTCTTTCTATGAGCTTTCTATGAAGGACCACCTCTTTCAATTTAAGAGTAGCCAACTTGAGCATGGATTATAGCGTTCGCACAAGACTAAGGTGCAGGACTTTAGGTAAGACTGTCCCACTATTTGTACTGCATCCCAAAGACATGCTGGACTTCTGAAAACTGAATGCACTTGTCCATTATGTCTTGCTAAGATGGGGACTTAAAGGGAGCTAAAAGGTGTAGAACCCTAAATTGATTGATTGATGGATGGATGGATGGATTGATTGATTTATTGTGTGGGGGGGCGTGGCCTGCGGACCTGCAGCAAAGTGGGGTGTGCCAGGACCGGCTTCGAGATCAGCGACAGGTGCGTAGATGACACAGCTGAGAGTGTTTGTCTGATCACCTGTCGCTCTGTTAAAGGCAGCAGTCGGGGAGGAGAGAGAGAGTTGTTGATGGTGGAAGACGAGAACGAGCGCGAGCGAGAGCGAGAAAGACTTTGACATGGCTGAAAAGCACAAAAAGGACAATTTATTGAAAAACAAAACATTATTCAAAACCCTGAACGCAGCTGTCATGTTCGTGGTTGGTGGTCCGAAGAACCCGGAGGAGCAAGGCCTCCACAGATTGATTGATTGATTGATTGATGGATTGAGAGGTGTATCCACATATACATATGACCTACTCAGTGGCCTAGTGGTTAGAGTGTCCGCCCTGAGATCGGTAGGTTGTGAGTTCAAACCCCGGCCGAGTCATACCAAAGACTATAAAAATGGGACCCATTACCTCCCTGCTTGGCACTCAGCATCAAGGGTTGGAATTGGGGGTTAAATCACCAAAATGATTCCCGGGCGCGGCCACCGCTGCTGCCCACTGCTCCCCTCACCTCCCAGGGGGTGATCAAGGGTGATGGGTCAAATGCAGAGAATAATCTCGCCACACCTAGTGTGTGTGTGACAATCATTGGTACTTTAACTTTAACTTTTACTGGCTCCAGCTAAAAGGTTGAAGAACTGCTGACTTGCACTAAAGTAAACAAGCAATATACCAGATTATATAAACATAAAAAAAAAACTAAACATATATCAAATCCAAGGGAATCCAAATGTATGCCACTTAGAGCCGCATGCTGAAAAATGAAAACATGCGGTTGCCATTTTGTTATTTTACATTTTCAAAACCAATATATACAGTAGATGTTTCTTTTGTTGTTGTTTTTTTACCTTTACTGCTCTCATCAAGTTTGGTCCCAGGGACCCGGATGGGTCTCAGTCGTAAAAATGTAAAAAAAAAAAAAAAAAAGTCATATATATATATAAAAAAAAAAAATGTTGACTTTAGATCTGTTAGAGCTGTCAGATCTATATCTGTTGATATAAAGTTTGTTTTTTATGAATTATGCTCTTTTTCTTACAGAAAACCCTGTTTTGTATGGCAAAAACACAAAATATGCAACATTTTACCCCAAGTAATTGGAACCTTAAAGAAAGTCGGTCAATTCATAACAACATTGATTTAGATTCATTATTATTTTTTGAACAATTACAGTTTTGAAAAAAATCCCACAATAATTTTTTATTTTGCACTTTCAACACCTAAATCTTAACTTCAGGTCTATCCATCCATTACAAGTTTATTATTTATTTATTTATCCATTTTTTATGTTTTTATATATTTATTTGTTTTATGTCATTCTTGTCATAGAAAACGTTTTATGTCATTGTTGAAACATGCAATATTCTCCCCAAAAAATATTGTAGAGTGCAATATTTAATGTGAATTATTTGGAGCCTTGACTAGGTCAATAATTCATAACAACATTGATTTTGATTAAAAATAAATAAATAAATTTAAAAAATGCTGCGGTAAAAATAAGTCATACATTTATTTATTTTTTGACTTTCAACACCTAAATCCCGAGATCAACTTCAGGTCTATCCATCCATTACAAGTGTATTAGTATTTATTTATTTTTTATGTTTTTTTATTGTTTATGTACATACTGTATATATGTATATGTATACATGTGTTTGTATGTATGTATATACATACATAAATATGTATATACTGTATGTGTGTATATATATATATAAATATATATATATATATATATATATATACACATGTGTGTGTGTGTGTGTGTGTGTGTGTGTGTGTGTGTGTGTGTGTGTGTGTGTGTGTGTGTGTGTGTGTCTGTGTATAAATGTGTATATGTACATATATCTGTAAATAAGGGATAAGCGATAGAAAATGGATGGATGTATATATATATATATATATATGTGTGTGTGTATATATGTATATGTACATGTGTATATGTGTATATATACATGTGCATATGTATATATATGTGTGTTTATATGTATATATATATATATATGTGTGTGTACGTGTGTATATATATATATATATATATGTGTGTGTACGTGTGTATATATATATATATATATATATATGTATATATATATATATATATATATATATATATATATGTATGTATGTATGTATGTATGTGTGTGTGTGTGTGTGTGTGTGTGTGTGTGTGTGTGTGTGTGTATACATATATATGTATGTATATATGGTACGGTTTAATTTCACGTGAATCGTACAGATGGAATTTGCTCGGTACCAATAAAAGTTGAGAATTTGCTATTCATCCCTAGTATTTCTATCCTCCTGAGAGTCAGCATCAGGATGCTGGACTTCCTTCACACCTGAGAGCTACAACGTGGCCTCTTCATCCTCCCTTATGATGTACATTCATTTCATTTTCAGCGACCCCCTGCCCCCCCTTCTCTGGAGGAACAGTTCAAGGGGTCGCCAGATATTTGGGGACACAGCCACGGCGTGAGGAGGTGTCCGGGAGCAGATGGCGTGCTTCGCCCTCTCGTGTCCTTTTGCTGGCGTCCCCGTGGAATTGGAGCGGCCCGTAGGCATTCCTTTAGAGGCGGCGGACACATAAGTGAGTTATGCAGTTGGTCGCCATCTGGGCCCAGAGCGAGCGCCTGGCCTGCAGCTGACAAGTGAGCGTGTGCTATAGCAGTAGTATTTGGGGAGGGGGCGGGCCGTGTTTCCATGGCGATACGTCTACTCCTGGCGCTGTGTCGTCATTGACTTCACGTTTTTTTTCTCCCTTGTCCCGGCAGGCCATTGTCGACAAATTTGGTTCCATTCTTGTGCAGCTGACGGTGTCTTCATGGAACGTAGCATCTGTTGTGGAACAAGGGGGGGGGGGGGCAAAGAACGATGGCAGGGGACCATGTTAGCTTTGCCAATTTCCCCTTTTCCCATCGCTCGGGGGCTTTGTACGCCGTTGGGGGGGGGCACCCACCAGCCTTCCTGCCAATTCCGATCCACGCTTGGCTTGCTGCGTTTCTGCCTGTTGTTATCGATGTTGACGTCCTCTCATTCAGCCATTGTGCGCCAGTGTGTACAGTTTACAGTGGTGTTTCTTAACCATCTAGAGGTGTCAAACGTACGGCCCCAGGGCCGGATCAGGTCCGCGAACAGGTTTTATCTAGAGATGTCCGATAATGGCTTTTTTGCCGATATTCCGATATTTTCCTACTCTTAATTACCGATTCCGATATCAACCGATATCGATATATACAGTCGTGGAATTAACACATTATTATGCCTAATTTTGTTGTGATGCCCCGCTGGATGCATTAAACAATGTAACAAGGTTTTCCTAAAATAAATCAACTCAAGTTATGGGAAAAAAAATGCCAACATGGCACCGCCATATTTATTATTGTAGTCACAAAGTGCATTATTTTTTTTAACATGCCTCAAAACAGCAGCTAGGAATTTGGGACATGCTCTCCCTGAGAGAGCATGGGGAGTTTGAGGTGGGTGTATATTATAGCGTCCCGGAAAAGTTAGTGCTGCAAGGGATTCTGGGTATTTGTTCTGTTGTGTTTATTGTATTTATTATTATTAATTTTTTAATAATGAATGAGGGAAAAACGGAAATTTTAGTTTTTGGTCCGGCCCTCACTGACTTGGGACCATTGCAAAATTATGTGCGTCCCAAAGTCACTATAGACAGCGATTTTAAACTTGACAAACAAGTCAATGGCGTTTTAAAATCGTGTTTTTATCATCTTCGTCTTTTAGCAAAGGTAAAACCGTTTTTATCTTTTAACCTTTTTGAACAAGTCGTGCATGCTTTTATTTCAAGTCGCCTGGACTACTGCAATGCACTTTATGCTGGCATTAGCCAAAAAGCTCTCTCCCGGTTGCAGTTAGTCCAGAACGCGGCAGCACGACTTTTAACAGGGGCCAGGAGACGCGAGCATATAACCCCAATCCTTGAGACTTTGCACTGGCTCCCTGTTCATTTTAGAATGGATTTTAAAACCTTGCTGTTTGTTTTTAAAGCTTTACATGGACTGGCACCTCATTATATCTCGGACCTCATCCAAACTTACAATCCTGCGCGCGCTCTGAGGTCCGAGAGCCAGCTCCAGCTCGTGGTGCCCAAGACGAGACTTAAAACCAGGGGAGACAGGGCCTTCTCTGTGGTCGGCCCTAAGCTCTGGAACACTCTGCCCCTCCATGTTCGAACTGCTCCCACAGTGGAGTGTTTTAAGTCTCGTCTTTTATTCTCTGGCTTTTAACACTACGTGAGTTGTGTGGTCCTCTGTTGTCCTCTGTGTTTTAAAAATTTTGATTTCTATTTACTGTTTTAATTGGTTTTACCCTTTAAAATCGTTTTTAATCGTATTTATTTTATATTGTTTTTAATTGTGTTTAATATTGTTGTGCAGCACTTTGGAAACATTTTGTTGTTTAAATGTGCTATATAAATAAGGTGGATTGGATTGGATTGGATTTATGTCGTGTTACGGTGCGGAAGTTCTCCCGAAATGTGTCTGTCATTCTTGTTTGGTGTGGGTTCACAGTGTGGCGCATATTTGTAACAGTGTTAAAGTTGTTTATACGGCCACCCTCAGTGTGACCTGTATGGCTGTTGACCAAGTATGACTTGCATTCACTTGTGTGTGTGAAAAGCCGTAGATATTATGTGACTGGGCCGGCACGCAAAGGCAGTGTTTCTAAGGTTTATTGGCGTTCTGTACTTCTACCTACGTCCCATGTACACAGCGGCGTTTTAAAAAGTCATAAATTGTACTTTTTGAAACCGATACCGATAATTTCCGATATTACATTTTAAAGCATTTATCGGCCGATGATATCAGTCCGATATTATCGGATATTCCTAGTTTTATCCTATACGGATTTATATTAGTTTCACACTTCATTTATTATTTATATTTATTGTATGTATATATAAATAAATATAGAGCTTAAACAATGCCCCTCCTTCTTCTTTCCCTGTACACACAACAGTTTGTTTAAGAAGCACATTTGTTATCATTTGTTGTTCATTTAGTTAGCTCAACGTCAGCACCTAATTCCACAAGTTCTCAACGTTGTTTTCATGTCTTGTGCCTGCTGGGATGTAACTTGACCGGTATGTTTATTTGTTGGTTTTATAAATCAAGACTCCTTTTGATGGTTTATTAGATTGCAGCCACCTTTCTGACAAGAGTATTTTCCCAGCTGTTGTGTAATCAGCGCACACATGATGTCATTTCCACTTCCCACCGGCGCGATATCAAATCGTGGACAGTATCATCCGCCCACACGCTGCGGGACATTGGTCACTTTTAATGACCCCCCCACCCATTTGCTTGGAAGACATGTCTGCCAGGCTGTGGTTGGGGTACAGTAGCATTTCTGCAGGCTGCAAACACACACTGTGAACACTTTGTGCTCAGTCGTCATCAAAGCGGCCCTCGCCGGCCAGCTATCCGTCCTTGGACAATGTTGCATGTCTAAACGGGCTCCATCCCGCTGTGTAATTGCGTGCTGCCCATCACCCCGTTGGCACTGCACCGCGCCGCGGCGAAAAGATGTCCCTAATCCCCCCCCCGGCATAAAGCCACAGGTCAAGCAGCCGGCGGCGGCTGAATACAGCGGCCGCAAATTAGGACAGGCTGACAAGACGTTCTGGGTTTTGTCGCCAGAAACCTGTGAGAAGGAGCGGGGGGTTAGGTGGCAGCGGGGGGTGTATAATGTAGTGTCCCGGAAGAGTTAGTGCTGCAAGGGGTTCTGGGTATTTGTTCTGTTGTGTTTATGTTGTGTTACGGTGCGGATGTTCTCCCTACTGCAAAAACCCTTGCCAAAGATCCTCTATATAACAAGTGCGCTCTGCTGTTTTCAGGGACTTACTGCTAAAACCTTCATCAAAGATCCTCCATACGACAAAAAAATCAAGTCAAAGAGCCTCTATATGACAGGAGTGTTCAGCTATTTTAAGCACATACAGCAAAAACGCTAGTCAAAGATCCTCTATATAACAAGTGCGCTCTGCTATTTTCAAGGACTTACTGCAAAAACCTTTGTCAAAGATCCTCCATACGACAAAAAAATCAAGTCAAAGATCCTCTATGTGGGCTCTGTACCGAGGATGTCGTTGTGGCTTGTGCAGCCCTTTGAGACACTTGTGATTTAGGGCTATATAAATAAACATTGATTGATTGAAAGATCCTCCTTACGACAACAAATCAAGTCAAAGATCCTCTATATGACAGGAGTGTTCAGCTTTTTTATGCGACATACAGCAAAAACGCTAGTCAAAGATCCTCTATATAACAAATCCGCTCTGCTGTTTTCAAGGACTTACTGCAAAAACCCTCGTCAAAGATCCTCTATACAACAAAAAAGCAAGAGCACTGCTGTATTTGCTGACCTACACTGGGGAAAAAATGCTAGTCAAATATCCTCAATATGACAGGCGTTCTCTGTTGTATTTGAGGACCTATTCTGAAAAAAATAAAAATAAAATGCTAGGTAAAGATCCTCTGTATCAATGGAGCCCTCCGCTATTTTTAAGAATCTCCTGCAAAAATACTAGTCACAGATCCTCTATACAACAAGCCTGCTCTGCTGTTTTCAAGGACTTAATGCAAAAACGCTCATCAAAGAGCAAAGACGGCATCCACAAAGCACATCCGTACATGACATGACAATCAACAATGTCCCCACAAAGAAGGATAGCGTACGCACAACTTAAATAGTCTTGATTGCGAAAACAAAGCAGGAAGGGTCACCAGAATAACAGCGCAAGACAGAACTAAAGCACTACACACAGGAAACAAGAACAAACTCAAAATAAGGCACGACGACCTGGTGGAGTTTCATTTTTTAACCTTTTCTGCTGGTGGTGTGCAATGTTCCCTCTAAGGGGCGCGCCTGTGCAATTGCGCACTGCTCAAGCGTCCTCTGCGCACGGCAAATCCATGCCACGCACAAAATCAAATAAAAAAAAATAAGCGCATAGCAATTTTCGACACGACGCGGACACGACAGAGAAAACAGTTTTCGTCATCATTGTTCAAATATTGTAACGTCTGTCGAGACGCTTTGAGGACATGAATTCCATCCATCACTTTACTGAGCAAAACTCTTTATTGTCGGCCATAAACACATCACCAAAACATTAGTAAAAAAAATTATATCTAGCAAAACTGGTCATTTTCTGCAGTACAAACCAGACCAAAAGCAACTTTGTTATATCAACAGCAGCCGCTCGCTCTTTCTCACTTGCGCCAACACATGCACATATGGCACTTAGCCAGTGATGCGTTTACAGCCACGCAAAAAGTCGGACAACTCCAACACCACACATAAAGTGCAATTCCAGGTCGTTACACTATGATTTACCAATCAAATGTGTGCTTATTCTAGTGTCATTTATTATGAATCTTAATTTATAAATATTAATCATGAAATGCTGTTAGTATATTAAATAAATACTAATAAAATATATATTTTTTACAAACAGGAAGTTGCAGGAATGTACACATGATCCCCTGCTTACATCTCATTGTGCAACATGTCAATGTTTTAATGGGAACTAAATGCAATGTCTGAAAGGGGTACAAATTATTTCCCAAGCAGGACCTCCACCCAGACAAACAATACAAGTACACGGTTCATGAAAAACAATATTTTTTGTTATTGTCATTGTATTATATTAGAAAATAACCTCAAGGAAATGACTGCTGTCATTTGATTATAATAATAAGAGAATGTTGTCTGTCTATCTGTGTTGGCCCTGCGATGAGGTGGGGACTTGTCCAGGGTGTACCCCGCCTTCTACCCGAATTCAGCTGAGATAGGCTCCAGCACCCCCCTCGACCCCGAAAGGGACAAGCGGTAGAAAATGGATGGATGGATGGATGGAGATTGAACTTGTTATTTAGTCCGGTTTGGGACAGGTGTGCTGCTGGTGTAGCCACAGTGTGCACGTCTTATGTTGCTCTCCTTGAAAAACACTGCTCTATATGACAAGCACGCTCTTCTGTTTTTCGCACTTTTCTACAACAAATATAGTGAACTTGCAGGATGTTGATATCGCAGGATATGACGAGCAGGATCCTAGATATCAGCGCTAAGACGACAAGATGCTGACGACCGCCAGCAAGAGTTGTGCTGCCGATGAATGACGGCTCTTTGTGGCTCATCTCATAAAGGCGAGCAAATGTGAGGCGTGAATAGCATTAGTGCGAGTCAGTGCACCCATAGCGGTGTGGCCAGGCCTGAAAGTGCGGCCCGCAAGCCTCCACCCCTACTTTTATGAGCCCGGATGATTGAGGGAGGAGGAATATAGCGAGGAGGAGTCGCATGGCGATGGATGGACGGACGAGATAAAACACAGGCAGCAGCCGCCTAACAGAGGCCTGGCATCCCTGGCAAAGGCGGCCGTGAAGGGAAACAGGTTGGCCTCAGGCGGGCTGAAAGGGCCGCGGACAAAAGGCGGCGGGGGGAAGAATGGAGGCGGAGCACGGTGGCTGTCAGGACTGGCGCTGAGCTGGAGTTAGATCTCATTTCTCAAGTGTCATGGCGCTATCTGTCTCTTCCTCTGTCCTCTCGCTGCCATTATCCCCACAAAGAGCGACACCTCCTTTCCTGCAGAGATGCGTGTGGAGGGCCGAAAAAGAAAAGCGTTGTGTGGCGCACAAATCTCAGGCAAGAGGGAAAATGTTCCTCACTTTTTGAAATGTAACGGTAGCTATGATCATTTGTCTGGGCGTGGCCCCTCCTGGGAAACTGGGAAAACATTTTGCTTCATCAGTTCATGCTCATGTGAGTTCAAACCCCGGCCGAGTCATACCAAAGACTATAAAAATGGGACCCATTACCTCCCTGCTTGACACTAAGCACCAAGGGTTGGAATTGGGGGTTAAATCACCAAAAATTATTCCCGGGCGTGGCCACCGCTGCTGCTCACTGCTCCCCTCACTTCAAATGCAGAGAATTATTTCGCCACACCTAGTGTGTGTGTGACAATCATTGGTACATTAACTTTAATATGCTTGGAAAAGACGGCGCTATTGTGAGAGCCTGGTGCAGGAGTCAAAGTATTTATCTTCGAGGAGGGGATATGCCCAGACGCATTAAATCAAGTGGACTGTTGCATCGAAGCAGACTTCATCAGTTCATGCCCACAGACTTAGATGAGACAGTTCTAGCGTGAGAGTCTGTGCCGGAGTCAAACTATTTATCTTTTAAGAGGGGACATGCCCGGACGCTTTAAATCAAGTGGACTGTTCAGATTGTCGCATCGAAGCAGACTTCATTAGTTCATGCACACAGACTTGGATAAGACAGTTCTAGTGTGAGAGTCTGGTGCCGGAGTCAAACTATTTATCCTCTAAGAGGGGACGTGCCCAGACGCTCTAAATCTAGTGGACTGTTGAAATTGTAGCAGAAAAAATGTCACCTCTCTTTCAAGCAGACTTCAAAAACTTGGATAAGACAGTTCTAGTGTAAGAGCCTGGTGTAGAAGTCAAAGTATTTATCCTCTAAGAGGGGACATGCCCAGACGCGTTAAATCAAGTGGACTGTTCAGATTGTCGCATCGAAGCAGACTTCATCAGTTCATGCCCACAGACTTAGTTAGATAAGACAGTTCTAGCGTGAGAGTCTGTGCCGGAGTCAAACTATTTATCTTTTAAGAGGGGACATGCCCGGACACTTTAAATCTAGTGGACTATTGAAATTGTAGCAGAAAAAAATTTCACCTCTCATCCAAGCAGACTTCAAAAACTTGGATAAGACAGTTCTAGTGTGAGAGCCTGGTGTAGAAGTCAAAGTATTTATCCTCTAAGAGGGGACATGCCCAGACGCGTTAAATCAAGTGGACTGTTCAGATTGTTGCATCGAAGCAGACTTCATCAGTTCATGCTCACAGACTTAAATAAGACAGTTCTAGTGTGAGAGTCTGGTGCCGGAGTCAAACTATTTATCCTCTAAGAGGGGACGTGCCCAGACGCTCTAAATCTAGTGGACTGTTGAAATTGTAGCAGAAAAAATGTCACCTCTCTTTCAAGCAGACTTCAAAAACTTGGATAAGACAGTTCTAGTGTGAGAGCCTGGTGTAGAAGTCAAAGTATTTATCCTCTAAGAGGGGACATGTCCACACGCGTTAAATCAAGTGGAATCTTCAGATTGTCGCATCGAAGCAGACTTCATCAGTTCATGCCCACAGACTTGGATAAGACCGTTCTAGTGTGAGAGTCTGGTGCCGGAGTCAAACTATGTATCCTCTAAGAGGGGACGTGCCCAGACGCTTTAAATCTAGAGGACTGTTGAAATTGTAGCAGAGGAAATTTCACCTCTCTTTCAAGCAGACTTCACAAACTTGGATAAGACAGTTCTAGTGTAAGAGCCTGGTGCAGAAGTCAAAGTATTTATCCTCTAAGAAGGGACATGCCCAGACGCGTTAAATCAAGTGGACTGTTCAGATTGTCGCATTGAAGCAGACTTCATCAGTTCATGCCCACAGACTTACATAAGACAGTTCTAGTGTGAGAGTCTGGTGCCGTAGTCAAACTATGTATCCTTTAAGAGGGGACATGCCCAGATGCTTTAAATCTAGTGGACTGTTGAGATTGTAGCAGAAAAATGTTCACCTTTCTTTCAAGCAGACTTCACAAACTTGGATAAGACAGTTCTAGTGTAGGAGCTTGGTGCAGAAGTCAAAGTATTTATCCTCTAAGAGGGGACATGCCCAGACGCGTTAAATCAAGTGGACTGTTCAGATTGTCGCATTGAAGCAGACTTCATCAGTTCATGCCCACAGACTTACATAAGACAGCTATAGTGTGAGAGTCTGGTGCCGGAGTCAAACTATTTATCCTCTAAGAGAGAACATGCCCAGAGGCTTTAAATCTAGTGGACTGTTGAAATTGTAGCAGAAAAAATTTCACCTCTCTTTCAAGCAGACTTCACAAACTTGGATAAGACAGTTCTAGTGTGAGAGCCTGGTGCAGGAGTCAAAGTATTTATCCTCTAGGAGGGGATATGCCCAGACGCATTAAATCAAGTGGACTGTTCAGATTGTCGCATCGAAGCAAACTTCATCAGTTCATGCTCACAGACTTAGATAAGACAGTTCTAGTGTGAGAGTCTGGTGCCGTAGTCAAACTATGTATCCTTTAAGAGGGGACATGCCCAGATGCTTTAAATCTAGTGGACTGTTGAGATTGTAGCAGAAAAAAATTTCACCTCTCTTTCAAGCAGACTTCACAAACTTGGATAAGACAGTTCTAGTGTAAGAGCCTGGTGCAGAAGTCAAAGTATTTATCCTCTAAGAAGGGACATGCCCAGACGCGATAAATCAAGTGGACTGTTCAGATTGTCGCATCGAAGCAGACTTCATCAGTTCATGCCCACAGACTTACATAAGACAGTTCTAGTGTGAGAGTCTGGTGCCATAGTCAAACTATGTATCCTTTAAGAGGGGACTTACCCAGATGCTTTAAATCTAGTGGACTGTTGAGATTGTAGCAGAATTTTTTTTACCTCTCTTTCAAGCAGACTTCACAAATTTGGATAAGACAGTTTTAGTGTAAGAGCCTGGTGCAGAAGTCAAAGTATTTATCCTGTAATAGGGGACAGGCCCAGACGCTTAAATCAAGTGGACTGTTCAGATTGTCGCATTGAAGCAGACTTCATCAGTTCATGCCCACAGACTTACATAAGACAGTTCTAGTGTGAGAGTCTGGTGCCGTAGTCAAACTATGTATCCTTTAAGAGGGGACATGCCCAGATGCTTTAAATCTAGTGGACTGTTGAGATTGTAGCAGAAAAATGTTCACCTTTCTTTCAAGCAGACTTCACAAACTTGGATAAGACAGTTCTAGTGTAGGAGCTTGGTGCAGAAGTCAAAGTATTTATCCTCTAAGAGGGGACATGCCCAGACGCGTTAAATCAAGTGGACTGTTCAGATTGTCGCATTGAAGCAGACTTCATCAGTTCATGCCCACAGACTTACATAAGACAGCTATAGTGTGAGAGTCTGGTGCCGGAGTCAAACTATTTATCCTCTAAGAGAGAACATGCCCAGAGGCTTTAAATCTAGTGGACTGTTGAAATTGTAGCAGAAAAAATTTCACCTCTCTTTCAAGCAGACTTCACAAACTTGGATAAGACAGTTCTAGTGTGAGAGCCTGGTGCAGGAGTCAAAGTATTTATCCTCTAGGAGGGGATATGCCCAGACGCATTAAATCAAGTGGACTGTTCAGATTGTCGCATCGAAGCAAACTTCATCAGTTCATGCTCACAGACTTAGATAAGACAGTTCTAGTGTGAGAGTCTGGTGCCGTAGTCAAACTATGTATCCTTTAAGAGGGGACATGCCCAGATGCTTTAAATCTAGTGGACTGTTGAGATTGTAGCAGAAAAAATTTCACCTCTCTTTCAAGCAGACTTCACAAACTTGGATAAGACAGTTCTAGTGTAAGAGCCTGGTGCAGAAGTCAAAGTATTTATCCTCTAAGAAGGGACATGCCCAGACGCGATAAATCAAGTGGACTGTTCAGATTGTCGCATCGAAGCAGACTTCATCAGTTCATGCCCACAGACTTACATAAGACAGTTCTAGTGTGAGAGTCTGGTGCCATAGTCAAACTATGTATCCTTTAAGAGGGGACTTACCCAGATGCTTTAAATCTAGTGGACTGTTGAGATTGTAGCAAAAAAATTTTTACCTCTCTTTCAAGCAGACTTCACAAATTTGGATAAGACAGTTCTAGTGTGAGAGCCTGGTGCAGAAGTCAAAGTATTTATCCTCTAAGAGGTGACATGCCCAGACGCGTTAAATCAAGTGGACTGTTCAGATTGTCGCATCGAAGCAGACTTCATCAGTTCATGCTCACAGACTTGGATAAGGCAGTTCTAGTGTGAGAGTCTGGTGCCGTAGTCAAACTATGTATCCTTTAAGAGGGGACATGCCCAGACGCTTTAAATCTAGTGGACTGTTGAAATTGTAGCAGAAAAATTTCACCTCTCTTTCAAGCAGACTTCAAAAACTTGGATAAGACAGTTCTAGTGTGAGAGCCTGGTGCAGAAGTCAAAGTATTTATCCTCTAAGAGGTGACATGCCCAGACGCGTTAAATCAAGTGGACTGTTCAGATTGTCGCATCGAAGCAGACTTCATCAGTTCATGCTCACAGACTTAGATAAGACAGTTCTAGTGTGAGAGTCTGGTGCCGTAGTCAAACTATTTATCCTCTAAAAGGGGACATGCCCAGACGCTTTAAATCTAGAGGACTGTTGAAATTGTAGCAGAAGAAGTTGCACCTCTCTTTCAAGCAGACTTCACAAACTTGGATAAGACAGTTCTAGTGTAAGAGCCTGGTGCAGAAGTCAAAGTATTTATCCTCTAAGAAGGGACATGCCCAGATGCGTTAAATCAAGTGGACTGTTCAGATTGTCGCATCAAAGCAGACTTCATCAGTTCATGCCCACAGACTTAGATAAGACAGTTCTAGTGTGAGAGTCTGGTGCCGTAGTCAAACTATGTATCCTTTAAGAGGGGACATGCCCAGATGCTTTAAATCTAGTGGACTGTTGAGATTGTAGAAGAAAAATGTTCACCTCTCTTTCAAGCAGACTTCACAAACTTGGATAAGACAGTTCTAGTGTGAGAGCCTGGTGCAAAGTATTTATCCCCTAAGAGGGGACATGCCCAGACGCGTTAAATCAAGTGGACTGTTCAGATTGTCGCATCGAAGCAGACTTCATCAGTTCATGCCCACAGACTTGGATAAGACAGCTCTAGCGTGAGAGTCTGGTGCCGGAGTCAACCTATTTATTCTTTAAGATGGGACATGCCCAGACACTTTAAATCTAGTGGACTGTTGAGATTGTAGCAGAAAAAATGTCACCTATCATCCAAGACTTAGATAAGACAGCTCTAATGTGAGAGTCTGGTTCCAGAGTCAAAGTATTTACCCTCTAAGAGGAGACATGCCCAGACACATTAAATCAAGTGGACAGTTCAAATTGTTGTAGAAAACATTTCGCCTCTCATCCAAGCAGACTTCATCAGTTCATGCACAAAGACTTACATAAGACAGTTCTTGTGTGAGAGCCTGGTGCAGGAGTCAACGTATTCATCCTCTAAGAGGGGACATGCCCAGATGCATTAAATCACGTGGACTGTTCAGATTGTCGCATCCAAGCAGACTTCATCAGTTCATGTTCACAGACTTAGATAAAGACAGCTCTGATGTGAGAGTCTGGTTCCCAGAGTCAAAGTATTTGCCCTCTAAGAGGAGACATGCCCAGACGCATTAAATCAAGTGGACAGTCCAGATTGTTGTAGAAAACCTTTCGCCTCTCATTCAAGTAGACTTCATCAGTTCATGCTCAAAGACGTAAATAAGACATCTCGTGTGTGAAAGCCTGTTGCAGGAGTCAAAGTAGACAACCTCTAAGAGGGGACATGCCCAGACGCATTAAATCAAATGGACTGTTCAGATTGTCGTAGAAAACATTCGCCTCTCACCCAAGCCGACATGTTCCAGCAAAAAAAATTACTGGCGTTTTTCAGAGGCAGTATAGTACCGTTTTTAATTCATTAGTACAGTGATATTTTATGATTACCGGTATACCAAACAACCCTATTACAAACGCATGAAACAAGTTGTGACGGTCCACCACCTCACTGCAGAGCACGCATGCTAACTAAAAATAGCTTCTGTTGTCTGGATTGCGATTCTATATTGCACAAAAGGTGGTACAGGTTAGTTGTGCTCGTTCAACAACATCGCACACATGTTGGAAAGCATAATCACATGTGGAGGGAAATGAGTGTTTCCATGGCCACAGCCAGTAGTGCATGCAAAAACCTCATTTAAATAAGGCCGTCTTCACCAGTTGTCTATTATACACGCATTTCTAAGGCCATTGGTGTTTGACTCAAAGTGTCCAGTCCAACCCCAGATGGATCAATATATTGATCAAGAGGCGTGTCCGGGTGTGTGTTCCTATGTTTCCCCCCTGAAGGTGTCGGACCGTCTCACGGCACATCGGTCTGCACGGGTGTCTCATCTGTGGGAATGCAAGCCCCACATTGTTGTCTCTCCATATGTTGACGCCGGCGCATTGACGTGCAGTGTTGCGTGTGAGTGAGCTGGGCGGCAGGGTCAGCTTCGGAGTAAGAACGAAAAGGCACCAGGAGACAGCTGGGGTGTTTTCAGATGTTCTTGAAGAGGCGGCTGACGTGTCACGCGAGTTTATATCATTGGAGTCTTTGAAAGGACGCTTTACCCCTACCGTAAGGTCAGTCAGTGGACATGAGAGCCTTAGTAATGATGCTCTAAAAAACTATACTCAACGGTCCTATTTGTTATTCATTTAATCGTCCTACCTGGAATCCGGAATGATCCAAACACGAGAAAATGCACTTTGCAAGAAATGTTTTCATATGAAAGATATATTATAATAATATATTTATTCAATGGGAAAACTACTACAGCATTTTTAGAAGAAACGCCAGCAATTAAATTTGTCTTAATCATCCAGCAGCTGTAAAATGAAATGTCCAATATTTGTTTGTTGACACAAACAAGTAAGACGAATGACTCTCTGTCCGTCGTCTGTCTTTGCAGCGCGATCGCCTCCTCTTTCTCAGCCGTGTGCGTAACTGTCCCAGTTTGCAAGTACTTTTCAGCCGTACGAAATAACAACAAAGAATAGCGACCGCAGAGCAGTTTCAGCCTTGATGGATCACACTGTGAGTGCTGAATTACCATAAAAATTAATCGGTTGAAATCCAAAAAATATGTTAACTTTAGAGATATGTAAGCTTTTTCTACTTACAGTCCCACAGATTCACGCTGGAAGCCAATTGCGCAGAGTTGACAGGATTTATTATGGTTTTTGCAGTTCTCCAATATGTACTTTTGTTGACTTTTCAGTCGCTCCAATCCTCCTCCTGCACCCGGCCGCTCACTGTTAAAGACAACAGATGATTAGTTTAACACGTACCACCTGTGCAAACTAGTCATCTGCCAGCTGTGTCTCGCCGTCAGCACATGCCACGCCCCCGTCTGATGGCGCTCTGTTTTCAGCACCATGGACAGAGGCGTTGACCTTTACTCCTGCAGCGCGCTGATCACAATCCCCTTCCACAGAGTACATCGTTTGGCAAGCCTCTGGATCGATCTGTATGTAGTATTGATCGGTCGATATCCGGTGGGAAAGTCATGAATCGGTTTATTGGAGCTCTGCTGCAAAATATGGCCGCTCGAATCTTGCGAGACTTCTGAGTAATGTCTTCGAATGCACAGAGCAACATGGCAGGCGGCTTGAAAATAATTTACAAACAATGCACCCATGAATCTTAAATCTATGGTGTGGCATAGTGTAGGCATTTGTAACGTTTGGAAAGCAGCAATAAAGTACCGGTAGCATGACTAATCCGAGCACCCACCTGTCGTGACGGCATGAAGACACTCAAGAAGGCGAGAGGGATGCTAATGCTAGAAGTGCTACCAACTGGCAAGACAAGGACACTGATTTAAAATACTTCCATCCCCAACTTTGAGGTATTCACAGCATCCACTACACTGTTCATTGTGCTAAAGACGAAGGCCCAGCTGCATATATTAGTGACCAACAGAATGGCACTTTAAAAATGTATTTGAGCTTCTACACTGAAGCTGCGGTTTAGTTTACGTGGTGGCACTTAATTGTATCTAGCGCTTGTGTTACTGTTGTGTTAAAACACCTCTGCTTGATGCACAGCTTGCTTTTCTCTGTATTTTATTGTTGCTACCTGAGTAAACAACAGTAAACACCTGGTAGCTTTTCCAAAAGTGTTTTGTTTACATCTTCTTTTCCTAAAGTGTATGGATTGTGAAGAATATATATATATATATATATATATATATATATATATATATATATATATATATATATATATATATATATATATATATATATATATATATATATATATATATATATATATATATCCTTCTTACTCAGCAAATATGTCATCCAAAAGAACTTGGGATTGACCAGTAACTTAAATTCCCTTGGAGGAAGAACTGGTCGAACGCAACAATTGCAATGCAATGACGATGTTAGTACTACAATTTTCCCATAATTAATACAGGAATCACCTGTTTTGTCGATGTCTATTTGAAAAATAATCACAGGGGTATCGCTCTGACCTGACACATGATGCATTTACTTTTTTTTTCATCGAATCGTTTCACATCAAATCGTAATGTTTTCAAATGTATTGTTAGTAAATCGTATCATAACCCTTGTATCTAGATTCATTTCAGATTGCCATTTAAAGGGGAACTGCACCTTTTTTCAGAATTTTGTCTATCCTTCACACTCATTATGAGAGACAAGAACACACACGTCTTTGATTTTGGATTTTAAAGACGATAAATAAATAAAAAACGCTTGGAAAATGCGGCCAATAGGAGACACCCTCGTAGCTTTCAAAGCCCTATAAAAGAACTTCAAAACCCTCCAACGTTTTATATACACACTGCAAGTCTATATATAATGTAGTAACAGACACCTTCACAACAATATGTTTTATATACACACTGCAAGTGTATAAATAATGTAGTAACAGACACCTTCATAA
>NC_084576.2:18037500-18080000 GCF_033978685.3 Nerophis lumbriciformis
GATTTAATTGGTAAATAAAGTTATTCAAATTCAGATTTGATTGATAAAGTCATTGAAGTTTAGATTTAATTGGTCAAGTTATTAAAATTCAGATTTAATTGGTAAATAAAGTTATTCAAATTCAGATTTGATTGATAAAGTCATTGAAGTTTAGATTTAATTGATCAAGTTATTAAAATTCAGATTTAATTGATAAATAAAGTTAATAAAATTCAGATTTCTTTGGTAAATAACGTTATCAAAATTCAGATTTAATTGGTAAATAAAGTTAATAAAATTCAGATTTCTTTGGTAAATAACGTTATCAAAATTCAGATTTAATTGGTAAATAAAGTTAATAAAATTCAGATTTCTTTGGTAAATAACGTTATCAAAATTCAGATTTCTTTGGTAAATAACGTTATCAAAATTCAGATTTAATTGGTAAATAAAGTTAATAAAATTCAGATTTCTTTGGTAAATAACGTTATCAAAATTCAGATTTCTTTGGTAAATAACGTTATCAAAATTCAGATTTAATTGGTAAATAAAGTTAATAAAATTCAGATTTCTTTGGTAAATAACGTTATCAAAATTCAGATTTAATTGGTAAATAAAGTTAATAAAATTCAGATTTCTTTGGTAAATAACGTTATCAAAATTCAGATTTAATTGGTAAATAAAGTTAATAAAATTCAGATTTCTTTGGTAAATAACGTTATCAAAATTCAGATTTCTTTGGTAAATAACGTTATCAAAATTCAGATTTAATTGGTAAATAAAGTTAATAAAATTCAGATTTCTTTGGTAAATAACGTTATCAAAATTCAGATTTCTTTGGTAAATAACGTTATCAAAATTCAGATTTAATTGGTAAATAAAGTTAATAAAATTCAGATTTCTTTGGTAAATAACGTTATCAAAATTCAGATTTAATTGTTAAATAAAGTTATCCACGGATGAAGTGCTGGCTGTCCAGAGTCGGGACCCGGGGTGGACCGCTTGCCTGTGCATCGGTTGGGGACATCTCTGCGCTGCTGACCTGTCTCCGCTCGGGTTGGTCTCCTGCTGGCCCCACTATGGACTGGACTCTCACTATTATGTTAGATCCACCATGGACTGGACTTTCACAATATTATGCTAGATCCACTCGACGTCCATTGCACCGGTCGCCCTTGGGGGTCCCCACATCAGCGGTCCTCTCCAAGGTTTCTCACTGTCATCCCACTGGGTTGAGTTTTTCCTTGCCCTGATGTGGGATCTGAACCGAGGATGTCGTTGTGGCTTGTGCAGCCCTTTGAGACACTTGTGATTTAGGGCTATATAAATAAACATTGATTGATTGATTGATTCAAATTCATGTATAATTGGTAAATACATGTATTAAAATTTAGATATAATTGAATTACACACTATTGAACAACAGTATAAAAACTCCAATATTATGTTACCTATATCTGCAAATTCTACTTTTTTCCATGGCACCAGTCACACCGACAAGAAGGTGAGGAGAGGGAGGGGGTGGGTCAGGGAGCTTTAACTGGGTGACAAAGCCTCATTTGCAGGTCAATGCGATGGCACACTCGCCTCTCCTCTCCATGCAGCTCGCCTTTGTTCCCGCTCGCCTGCGCCCATGCCAGATGGTCATGGAAAATGCTAATTCCCTTGGCCCGATTTGCCTCCTCTCTACGCTTAATTGCACGCTGCTCTGCTAATTGTGTGCTGCCGAGGGGAGGAGGATGTGATTTTTTTTTAGTTTGTTTTTTTGCTCTGAAATGACAAGCTTTTTTTCTTGTTTTTTGAGCAGGGATTCAAGTTATGAATGGAAATGATCGTGGATAACTGCTGGAACATTACACCTTTGACAAGTGCTGATCAATCAGCCACCCAACAGTATCGGACAATTTTGGTGAAAAATTATGCCGATTAATGCCTTTCAATGCCGATCACAAAAAAACGATCCCCTCTGGCTGATACTTTATTATTTTTGGTCTCTAACAGCTAACTGAACCACTTCTCTAGGATAATAACAATCACCTCCATTGTGGCAAACAAATTAAATTTCTTAGTACTTTAAGTATTACTATCACTGGAGGACGAAGTTAAACATGTTACACAAGCCAGAAGCAGGCATGCTAAACGCTATGATGGCTTTAAACAACACAATAAATAGGTATAATAGACCTCAGAATTAGGGAGATATTCAAAAGGCCCGCTGGGGGGGAGTGTGTATATATATATATATATATATGTATGTATATATATATATATATATATATATATATATATATATATATATATATATATATATATATATATATATATATGTATATATATATATATATATGTATGTATATATATATATATATGTATATATATATATATATATATTCGGGATGTCCCGATCCGATTCATGGAAGTCTCTTCTAGTGTACAACGATTAGCTCTGCTTCAACTACAAACCTTCACAAAAAGATGGCTCCCCCCCCCCAAAATA
This sequence comes from Nerophis lumbriciformis, assembly GCF_033978685.3. Classification (NCBI taxonomy): domain Eukaryota; kingdom Metazoa; phylum Chordata; class Actinopteri; order Syngnathiformes; family Syngnathidae; genus Nerophis; species Nerophis lumbriciformis. The sequence continues at coordinate 18,039,977 of NC_084576.2, forward strand.
CTACCTCGTTGACTACTATTTATGGCAATGGACAAGACAATGAAACGGCAAGCAATAACAGTAGGTTACAAAATGTGTGAATAATAAGTTTGTTGTGTAGCTGGTTTAGCCTTCTAATGTGAAAACAATTATCTTGTTTAAAAACTACCTTTAATTGGCAATGAACCAGTTAGCATTATATTTTGTTATTACATATATATATGTGTATATATATATATATATATATATATATATATATATATATATATATATATATATATATATATATATGTATATATATATATATATTAGGGATGTCCCGATCCGATATTTGGATCGGATCGGCCGCCGATATTTGCAAAAAAATGCGTATCGGCAAGGCATGGGAAAATGTCGATCCAGATCCAGTTTTTTAAAAAAAACTCTGGTCCGTGTTTTCCAACGCACCGATTTAAATAATACATTCCACTTTTCTGCTGCTCCCTAATTTCCATTCCGCATTTTCCAGCACACCTTCAACACATCCACAGGTCTGTGGATTCTCACGCAGTTGCTTTTAGCTGCAGGCATTACACGACAGGCTCTTCTCACTCTTTCCTGTGTTTCTATGGCGTCACATTAGTGCCAAAAATCAGAGCGCATAAAAACTGTTATCGCGCGCTGATTCTCCACTTCGTGCGCGCGCAAGACACCCTTTTGCGCGCGCGTGGTGCCTTTTTGCGCGCGCGTGGTGTCTCGGTCTGTGCGCTGTCATGTTTCGTTTTGGCACTTTGGGGGCGAATATGCTTAGACGGCCCCTTCTTTCTGATTGGACAGGCGAAAAATGCTCAGAGCCAATCAGAAGTATAGCAGGGCGGGTCATCGTCAATATGTATCAAGATTTACGGAGGAAGAAGTGGATCAAAAAAATGTCGCGCGCTGATGAAGGTTATTTCATACCACATAAACACAATACAGGGTAATACAAAATGTGACCCAAATAAATAATAAGACAACAAACACCATAATCACATCTTTCAGCCAGAACTGGTCCACCAGCAATAACATCCAACCATAACATTATTATATATTTTCACTTCTTCTTGAACATTTGTTTTCTAATTTATGGAATTTCTTTTGATTCAGCCATAAAATTAATGAAATAATCTTTGAATTTTGTTTTTAAAATGTTAAAAATAGCCTTTTAATAATGTATTCTGAAACAGTTTAAAATAATCAGAGGACTGACTAACACTGACCCTACACAACTATGTTGCACAATTAAGTAATTTTTTTTAAAGCGAAAGAGGTCATTTCAACAGGTACAGCATCCTATGTCATATCTACATGTAATAAGATTTCTAACAAGGCAAACCATTTGTTAATTGGTCGAAAATCGAGCAAGTTATGGTAATTTAATTAGTACATGTACCATTGAAATCAATGTAATGATTGAGGCTAGCTGTCCGAGGTAAGATGGCTACAACGTTGCTACACTGGAGAATGATTGGTCATATGAAAAATGCTCAGAGCCAATCAGAAAGGAGGGGCCGTCTAAGCATACCCGCCCCCAAAGTGCCAAAAAGAAACAGACAGCGCAAGGAGAGATGCCAGGAGTACACAGAGAGCGCACAGACCGAGACGGTGCGCGCGCAGAAAGGCACCGTGCGCGCGCAAAAAGGCACCACGCGCGCGCACGAAGTGGAGAATCAGCGCGCGATAACAGTTTTTATGCGCTTGGATTTTTGGCACTAATGTGACGCCATACTTTCCCTCTCACAGACAGCAAGCGCACCTTCTTACACACGTCACATACTGTCACGTCATGCGTCACATACGTATACGCCCTCCCCGAGCAGAGAGGTAGCAGCATGGCTAACGTTAGCTGTGATGCTAGCGCAGCCGTGCAAGCAACCTTCCCTCTAAGGTGCGCGCCTGTGCAATTGCGCACTGCTCAAGTGTCCTCTGCGCACAGCAATTATATGCCACTTACAAAAATAAATAAAAAAATAAGCGCATAACAATTTTCGACACATGGACACGACAGAGAAAACAGTTTTCGTCATCATTGTTCAAATATTGTAACGTCTGTCAAGACGCTTATCTCCATTCGGTGCCACACACCCACACCATCAAAATGCCGAGGCAAATATTTCCAGATCAACACCATATGAAAAAAATAGTGATTTTTTTTAGTTGTGATTTCCTTCTCTGCATGAAAGTTTAAAAGTAGCATATATTAATGCAGTATGAAGAAGAATGTTTTAATGTAGACACATAGAATCATCATACTGCTGTGATTATATGCATCAAGTGTTCATTCAAGGCTAAGGCAAAATATCGAGATATATATTGTGTATCGCAATATGGCCTTAAAATATCGCAATATTAAAAAAAGGCCATATCGCCCAGCCCTAGTTCAATGATGCCATTTCTGTTTGTCATGTATAATTGTGTCTATTTCGTGTTTATCCTTGAATAAACAGGTCAGTTTCTTGTTACCAACCATTGTGTATTATTCAAACTCCCCTAATTCAGCTGGCTAGTTGTTATCAAGAGTACCAAAACCCTTTTCAACATGATTTTGACAACTAAATAGGCTACATAACTTTAAACTTTAATACATGCTCGGACAGGCCAGTATCGGTCAGTATCGGTATCGGATCGGAAGTGCAAAAACAATATCGGTATCAGATCGGAAGTGCAAAAACCTGGATCGGGACCTCCCTAATATATGTATATATATATATATATATATATATATATATATATATATATATATATATATATATATATATATATATATATATATATATATATATACCGTATTTTCCGCACTATTAGCCGCACCTAAAAACCACAAATTTACTCAAAAGCTGACAGTGCGGCTTATAACCCGGTGCGCTTTATATATGGATTAATATTAAGATTCATTTTCATAAAGTTTAGGTCTCGCAACTACGGTAAACAGCCGCCATCTTTTTTCCCCGTAGAAGAGGAAGCGCTTCTTCTTCTATGGCAAGCAACCGCCAAGGTAAGCACCCGCCCCCATAGAACAGGAAGCGCTTCTTCTTCTACTGTAAGCAACCACCCGCCCCCGTAGAAGAAGAAGAAGCGCGCGGATATTACGTTTCATTTCCTTTGTGTGTTTACATCTGTAAAGACCACAAAATGGCTCCTACTAAGCGACAGGTTTCCGGTTCATGAAAAGACGCAATCTCTCCATCCGCACACGGACTACTATTTCACAGCAACTGCCTAAAGACTTTCAAGAAAAGCTGGCTACTTTCCGTGCATATTGTAAAAACAAGATAGCTGAAAAAAAGATCCGGCCAGAGAACATTATCAACATGGACGAGGTTCCACTGACTTTTGATATTCCTGTGAACCGCACTGTGGATACAACGGGAGCACGTACGGTGAATATTCGCACCACAGGGAATGAGAAGTCATCCTTCACTGTGGTTCTAGCTTGCCATGCTAATGGCCAGAAACTTCCACCCATGGTGATATACAAAAGGAAGACCTTGCCAAAAGAGACCTTTCCAGCCTGCGTCATCATAAAAGCTAACTCGAAGGGATGGATGGATGAAGAAAAGATGAGCGAGTGGTTAAGGGAAGTTTACGCGAAGAGGCCGGGTGGCTTTTTTCACGCAGCTCCGTCCATGTTGATATACGACTCCATGCGCGCCCACATCACGCTGGTTTTTAATATATTATTAAAGTTTGACTGACCTATCTGACTGTTTTTTTGACATTCCCTTTAGCGCAGTTAGATGCGGCTTATAACACGGGGTGGCTTATAGGTGGACAAAGTTTTGAAATATGCCGTTCATTGAAGGCGCGGCTTATAACCCAGGGCGGCTTACGGTGCGGAAAATACGGTATATATATATATATATTTTTTTTTTTTTTTTTTTCATGCATTTATTTTATATATATAAAATAAATACTTGAATTTCGGTGAATTATACATATATATATGTGTATAAGTATTTCTTTTATATATATGTATATTGAAGTATTTCTTATATATATATAAAATAAATATTTGAATTTCAGTGAATTACAGCTATATATATATATATATATATATATATATATATATATATATATATATATATATATTTATATATATATATATATATATATATAGCTGTAATTCACTGAAATTCAAGTATTTCTTATAAATATATATATATATATATATATATATATATATATATATATATATATATATATATATATATATATATATATATATATATATATATATATTTTCATGTATTTATTTTATATATATAAAATAAATACTTGAATTTCGGTGAATTATATATATATATATATATATATATATATATATATATATATATATATATATATATATATATATAGCTGTAATTCACTGAAATTCAAGTATTTCTTTTATATATATATATATATTGAAGTATTTCTTATATATATATATATAAAAGAAATACTTGAATTTCAGTGAATTACAGCTACATATATATATATATATAAACAATGACGTGTAATAAACTAGTAAAAGTACTGTTTTGATATTGTTACACTGTCAATAGAACTCACCATAAATACATTTCAAAATGTACACTTCATTTTGGTTTATATCAGGGGTGTCCAAACCTTTTGACACTATTGGACTAAAAAAAAATTGTCCGGGGGGCAAAAGCCAACTGCATGCAAAGTAACTAACATAACTATAGTAACTATATATATATATATATATATATATATATATATATATATATATATATATATATATATATATATATATAAAATGCACATACATACATAATTGTATGTATGTATGTATGTATATATATATATATATATATATATATATATATATATATATATATATATATATATATATATATATATATATATATGTATATATATATATATATATATATATATATATATATATATATATATATATATATATATATATATATATATATATATATATATATATATATGTATATATATATATATATATATATATATATATATATATATATATATATATATATGTATATATATATATATATATATATATGTATGTAAATGTGTATGTATGTATGTATGTTTGTATATTATATATGTATATATGTGTATATGTATATCTATATCTATATATATATAAAACATATTATACATTATATATATGTATATAAATATTATATAATATATACATATATTATATATGTAATATTGATATAATGAATATAATTAACAATTATTAGAATTGAATATTACAAGTATGTGAAGATTCAACTCCTACCGTGTTTACTTTTGTGAAGACCTCCTTTAAGCTTTGTAATCAATAAGGAAAAACTAAGCAGCGTAAATGCGCCAAACCTGGATCAGTGTTAACAAAGTTTTTTTTGCATTTTTTCCATCATGCCTTGCAATGGATTCAAATGGGTGTAATTTAAAAAAATTGGTTGGCTGTTGTTTTATAATATCGACAAACTTCAGTGGGAAAGTTGTGTTGTATGTGACATTGTTTGTTGACTTTTTGAAAAAAACATCATGCACCATGACTAGGAAAGGTTGTTTGGACTGGGTAATATAAGTAAATGCTATGCATTTGCTCTTTCTGAAGTACACTTCATGGTCAATTGACTGAGTCACTCCTGCTGTACACAAGATTGTGACTAACATGACCCAGCTCCTCAGCCTGACATTTAAATTTAGAACTTAAACACCCTAATTGGACTATTTGACATGTAATGATGGTTCTTTGGTCAAAATTTTGCAAACGGTAGATTTTGACCTATCCTCAAGACAATTTTTGGCTTCCTTCAAAGCAGTTAGTTTTGAGAAGTGTAGTTGTGAGATGCAAATGAAGCCCTCCTTACCACGCCCCCTCATGCTGACCAGCCTTTCATACCCGCCCAGGCGGCCATGTTTACCAAAGTGGTTGTTTTTTGTTTTGTTTTGCTAAGACCGTATGGAACATGGAACACCCATGATCCCCACCAGCCATCTAATATTACTAGACTTTCCCCACAACACATCATCCCGGATGATATAGCGAGACCATGCGGCTAACTGGGCGTTGTTGTCGGCTGAAGGAGGAGACGACGCGGCATACACAAAGTAGGGAAGCCGGGTCAAAAAATGTTGGCTAAGGTTAAAACTCGACAGAGTCATTATAACTACAATGCTAAATCCTGGACGCATACATGTGTACATGAGTAGGCTTATACAGTTAGCTATGCTAGAGGCTACATTTTTGTTCATGAGGTTTGTGAATGTAATAACGAAATATAATGCTAACTGGTTCATTGCCAATTAAAGGTAGTTTTTAAACAAGATAATTGTTTTCACATTAGAAGGCTAAACCAGCTACACAACAAACTTATTATTCACACATTTTGTAACCTACTGTTATTACTTGCCGTTTCATTGTCTTGTCCATTGCCATAAATAGTAGTCAACGAGTCCGCCATGAAAGGTAGTATTTTGGGGGGGGGGGGGTCCATCTTTTTGTGAAGGTTTGTAGTTGAAGCAGAGCTAATCGTTGTACACTGGAAGAGACTTCCACGAATCATAAAAGTTAAAAGTAAGGCACTTTTTACTTCAGATGAGGATTAAAGTGTGGTGATGTTTCGAAAGGATGTTTGGGTAAATGTTGACCATATTTGGGCAATGGGCTGACGTCACACGGGGCAAGAACGTCACAAAAGGAGCAAAGGAGCAAATTCCAAACGGGCCGTTTAGAGCAAGGGTGTCCAAACTTTTTCCATTTAAGGCCGCACTCTGAAAAATTAAATCGTGTAAGGACCCATTTTTTATGTTTTTATTTTTTAAAACCATTACAATATTTTGTTTGGTCCCAGGCACTTGAAAAAAAGTAATATATATTTTTTTTTTTTTTCATCGCTTGAGTCTTTAAATCAACTTCAGATCTATCTGTCAATATAAAGTTGTTGTTTTTTATGTTTTATGTCCTTTTTGTTAAAGAAAACCCTCTTTTTTTTGGCAAAAACACAAAATATGCAAAAATCTTCCTCTCAAAGCTTAAATCTCAGATCAACTTCATATCTATTATTTCATTATAAGGTTATATTATTTTGTATGCTTTTTGTTATTGTTTGTTTTATGCCCTTTTGTCATAGAAAACGTAGTTGTTCATAGCAAACACAAAATATGCTGTATTTCCCCCCCCCCAAAAAAAACATTTCAAAGTCGAATATTTGATGTGAAGTAATCGAAGCCTTCAATAGGTCAATAAACCATAACATTAATTTTGATTCATTATTATTTTTCGAACAATGATGAAAAACAGCCTGGCTGGCAGGATGTTCCGGAATGAACTCATCAGCGCTTTTAATGCTGACTGAGCAGTTTTTCCTCCAATACCGCTGCTGTGTTGTGCAATATAGTTCTTCATAAAGGACTGTGACAGTTTCCCCTTCACTTTCTCATGCACTCCAGATCCATTTTAAATGTGTGGGATATTTAAAAACAAAGTTCCTGTCTATGACGACTTCCATAAATAACAGCCCGTCTCCAATTATCGCCTGCTTTGCAGTTGAGATAGAGCAGGGATTCTCAAACTATGCCAAAAAATAATAATAACTTGATTAAAGTACAGTGTTTTATTTTCCTATATTCAAACACAGTGTTACTGTTCCAACTGTGTCTAATGTTAGAGTGGCCAAAAATATTAAATATGTGCTGCTAGGATCCTGATGACCACATCACACCAATTCTCAAATCCCTTCACTGGCTTCCTGTTCCACTCAGGATTTAATACAAAGTCCCCCTACTAACCCACCAGTGCCACCATGGAAATGCCCCCCTCTACCTCAAAAAACTACTCACCCCCAAATCCTCCACACGACACCTCCGCTCCGGACAGGCTAACCTCCTCCAACCTCCCAGGACAAAGCTTCGAACTTTCTGCTCCGCCGCTCCCAGTCTGTGGAATGCTCTCCCTGACCACCTGAGGGCCCCACAGACTGTGGATGCTTTTAAAAAAGGCTCCTTTAAAAAAAAAAAAAAAGCGTTTTTATAGATGTATGCATACTAGTTCTAGCTATTAGGCTGTTCTAGTTTTTATTTTTATTTTATTTGTATTTTTTTTTAATTTATTATCTTTTTATTATTTTATTTTTATATTTTATTTTTTTAAATACACTATAGCACTTTGAGGTTGTTTGCAAATAAAAATATATTATTATTATTATTATATACTTGTTAAATAAAAGCTGAGTACTTAGGCCAACTGTATTTCAATGATGGTTATTAGGTGGTACTTGGACAGCCAAGTACAGTAGATAGTTACAGTAGATATAAAATAATTGGACAGAACGTAGAATATTGCGTATGGGTTCTGGCGGCTGGCAAAGGTCAGTCAGGGCCCGTGAGACCGATTCCCTCCGTGGGCAGCTGCTTGGGTCATTATATTCCATTGTAGGCTGGTTAGGGAGGCCCGCACGTAAACTGTCATCTCCTCCCTTTGTGTCCATCAAAATGGGCCAAAATGAAGTTGTCGCAGTCACTTCCTGTACGGCGCTCCATTTAGCCCGTGTGGAAAATAAGACATCGTTGTTGTCGCGATTTATACAAAGATAATTACGCGTTTGCAAGGATGTCCAAATGTTTTTCCTCACAGGGCCGCATACTGAAAATTTTTTATTTGAAAGATTTGGCAGCCATGTTGGTGTTTTGGGTTTTTATTTACATTTATAGAATACATAGAATAAGCATCAGGTCTGTTTAAAAATGTTATATTTTGTGGGTCTCGGAAAATAAAATTTAGAAATTGGCTCCCTAGCGCCATCTTTAAAATTAGAGAAAAAAAACAGCCCCTCCCACCAATTTTACGAATCAACACGGAAATTGCAGGAGACGTCTATCATGACAGGACGCACATAAAAGTCTCAGGAACCCATACCTGAAAACGGTTTTCGTCTTCTATTTTTCTGCAAAAAATGGGGTCATACTTTAACGGATTCCTCCTAAGGACTTTGGCCAAGTGAGTCGCGGTTAAAATTACGAATACTACACATAGAGGTGATGATAAATTGAAGACAAATTTGGCCTACGCCATAAGATGTGGAAGTGGCTTGGCGCCAAAATTGGCTCCAATGTTTTTTTCGTCATTTTTTGGGCAAAAAAAGGGGTCTTACTTTAACGAACTCCTCTTAGGGACTTTGGCCATATGAGTCGCAGTTAAAGTTACAGATACTACACATAGAGGTAATGATAAATTGCAAACACATTTTGCCTATGGTGATGTGGGCGTGGCCTGACGCCAAACTGGCTCCAATGGTTTTTTTGCCATTTTTTGGGCAAAAAAAAGGGTCTTACTTTAACGAACTCCTCTTAGGGACTTTGGCCAAATGAGTCGCAGTTAAAGTTACAGATACTACACATAGAGGTGATGATAAATTGCGAACAAATTTTGCCTATGTGGGCGTGGCTTGGTGCCAAACTTGGCTCCAATGTTTTTTTGCCACTGTTTTGGGCAAAAAAAAGGGGTCTTACTTTAATGAATTCCTCCTAAGGACTTTGACCAAATGAGTCGTAGTTAAAATTACGAAAACTACACATAAAGTTGATTATAAATTGCGAACAAAATTTGCCTACGCCATAAGATGTGGGCGTGGCCTGAAGCCAAACTTGGCTCCGATGTTTTTTTTGCCATTTTGTTTGACAAAAAAAGGGGTCTTACTTTAACGAACTCCTCCTAGGGACTTAGGCCAAGTGAGTCGCGATTAAAATTACAAATACTACACATAGAGGTGATGATAAATTTAAGACCAATTTTGCCTACGCCATAAGATGTGGGCGTGGCCTGGCGCCAAACTGTCTCCAATAAGTTTATTTGCCATTTTTTTGGCAAAAAAAAGGGGTCTTACTTTAACGAAGTCCTCCTAGGGACTTTAGCCAAGTGAGTTGCGATTAAAATTACAAATATTAAATATAGAGGTGATGATAAATTGCAAACAAATTTTGCCTACGCTATAAGATGTGGGCGTGGCCTGATGCCAAACTTTGCTTGGATGTTTTTTTCGTCATTTTTTGGGCAAAAAAAGGGGTCTTTCTTTAACGAACTCCTCTTAAGGACTTTGCCCAAATGAGTCGTAGTTAAAATTACGAAAACTACACATGGAGGTGATGATAAATTGTGAACAAATTTGCCTACGCCATAAGATGTGGGCGTGGCTTCGTGCCAAACTTGGCTCCGATGTTTTTTTGCCATTGTTTTGGGCAAAAAAAAGGGTATTACTTTAACAAATTCCTCCTAAGGACTTTGGCCAAGTGAGTCGCAATTAAAATTACAAATACTACACATATAGGTGATGATAAATTTAAGACAAATTTTGCCTATGCTATAAGATGTGGGCGTGGCCTGGCGCCAAACTTGGCTCCAATAGGGTTTTTTTGCCATTTTTTTTGGCAAAAAAAAAAGGGTTCTTACTTTAACGAACTCCTCCTAGGGACTTTGGCCAAATGAGTTGTGGTTAAAATTACGAAAACTACACATGTAGGTGATTATAAATTGCGAACAAATTTGGCCTACGCTATAAGATGTGGGCGTGGCCTGGCGCCAAACTTGGTTTCAATGGGTTTTTTTGCCATTTTTTTGGACAAAAAAAAGGGGTCTTACTTTAACGAACTCCTCCGAGGGACTCTAGCCAAATGAGTCGTGGTTAAAATTACGAAAACTACACATATAGGTGATTATAAATTGCGAACAAATTTTGCCTACGCCATAAGATGTGGGTGTGGCCTGGCGCCAAACTTGGCTCTGATGGGTTTTTTTGCCATCGTTTTGACAAAGAAAACGGGTCTTACTTTAACGAACTCCTCCTAGGGACTTTGGCCAAATGAGTCGTGGTTAAAATTACAAAAACTACACATATAGGTGATTATAAATTGCGAACAAATTTTGCCTACCCCATAAGATGTGGGCGTGGCCTGGCGCCAAACTTGGATCCAATGGGATTTTTTTGCCATTTTTTTTGGCAAAAAAAGGGGTCTTACTTTAAAGAACTCCTCCTAGGGACTTTGGCCAAATGAGTCGTGATTAAAATTACGAAAACTACACATGTAGGTGATGATAAAATGCGAACAAATTTTGCCTACGTCATAAGATGTGGGCGTGGCCTGGCGCCAAACTTGGCTCCGATGGGTTTTTTTGCCATCTTTTTGACAAAGAAAGGGGGTCTTACTTTAACGAACTCCTCCTAGGGACTTTGGCCAAGTGAGTCGCGATTAAAATTACAAAATACTACACATATAGGTGATGATAAATTGCAAACAAATTTTGCCTACCCCATACGATGTGGGCGTGGCCTGGCGCCAAACTTGGCTCCGATGGGTTTTTTTGCCATCTTTTTGACAAAGAAAAGGGGTCTTACTTTAACAAACTCCTCCTAGGGACTTTGGCCAAGTGAGTCGCGATTAAAATTACAAATACTACACATATAGGTGATGATAAATTTAAGACAAATTTTGCCTATGCTATAAGATGTGGGCGTGGCCTGGCACCAAAATTGGCTCCAATGGGTTTTTTTTGCCATTTTTGTTGGCAAAAAAAAGGGGTCTTACTTTAACGAACTCCTCCTAGGGACTTTAGCCAAATGAGTTGTGGTTAAAATTACGAAAACTACACATGTAGGTGATTATAAATTGCGAACAAATTTTGCCTATGCCATAAGATGTGGGCGTGGCCTGGCGCCAAACTGTCTCCAATAGGTTTATTTGCCATTTTTTTGGCAAAAAAAAGGGGTCTTACTTTAACGAACTCCTCTTAGGGACTTTGCCCAAATGAGTCGCAGTTAAAGTTACAGATACTACACATAGAGGTAATGATAAATTGCGAACAAATTTTGCTTATGCCATAAGATGTGGGCGTGGCTTGGCACCAAACTTGGCTCCTATGTTTTTTTAGCCATTTTCTTGGCAAAAAAAAGGGGTCTTACTTTAACAAACTCCTCCTAGGGACTTTGCCCAAGTGAGTCGCGGTTAAAGTTACAGATACTACACATTGAGGTAATGATAAATTGCGAACAAATTTTGCCTCTGCCATAAGATGAAACCAAGAACTCGCCCTCGATCATTCTACAATTATAACGTGATTGGGCAGGCACGCTGTTTATATTGTGGGAAAGCGGACCTGAGTCCGCCTGAATTTCGGGAGATTTTCGGGAGATAATTTGTCCCGGGAGGTTTTCAGGAGAGGCGCTGAATTTCGGGAGTCTCGCGGAAAATCCGGGAGGGTTGGCAAGTATGGTCGTGGTTAAAATTACGAAAACTACACATGTAGGTCATTATAAATTGCGAACAAATTTTGCCTACGCCATAAGATGTAGGCGTGGCCTGGCGCCAAACTTGGCTCCGATGTTTTTTTTGCCATTTTTTTTGCCAAAAAAAGGGGTCTTACTTTAACGAACTCCTCCTAGGGACTTTGGCCAAATGAGTTGTGGTTAAAATTACGAAAACTACACATGTAGGTGATTATAAAATGCGAACAAATTTTGCTTACGCCATAAGATGTGGGCGTGTCCTGGCGCCAAACTTGGCTCCGATGGGTTTTTTTGCCATCTTTTTGACAAAGAAAAGGGGTCTTACTTTAACGAACTCCTCTTAGGGACTTTGCCCAAATGAGTCGCAGTTAAAGTTACAGATACTACACATAGAGGTAATGATAAATTGCGAACAAATTTTGCCTATGCCATAAGATGTGGGCGTGGCTTTGCGCCAAACTTGGCTCCTATGGTTTTTTTGCCATTTTCTTGGCAAAAAAAAAGGGGTCTTACTTTAACGAACTCCTCCTAGGGACTTTGGCCAAGTGAGTCGTGGTTAAAATTACAAAAACTACACATATTGGTGATTATAAATTGCGAACAAATTTTGCCTACGCCATAAGATGTGGGCGTGGCTTGACGCCAAACTTGGCTCCAATGGGGTTTTTTGCCATTTTTTTGGCAAACAAAAGTGTCTTACTTTAACGAACTCCTACTAGGGACTTTGGCCAAGTGAGTCGCGATTAAAATTACAAATATTAAATATAGAGGTGATGATAAATTGCAAACAAATTTTGCCTACGCTATAAGATGTGGGCGTGGCCTGATGCCAAACTTTGCTTGGATGTTTTTTCTCTCATTTTTGGGGCAAAAAAAGGGGTCTTGCTTTAACGAACTCCAAGTAGGGACTTTGCCCAAATGAGTCGCAGTTAAAGTTGCAGATACTACACATAGAGGTAATGATAAATTGCGAACAAATTTTGCCTATGCCATAAGATGTGGGCGTGGCTTGGCGCCAAACTTGGCTCCGATGTTTTTTTGCCATTTTTTGGGCAAAAAAAGGGGTCTTACTTTAACGAACTCCTCCTAAGGACTTTGGCCAAATGAGTCACGGTTAAAATTACGAATACTACACATATAGGTGATGATAAATTGCAAACAAATTTTGCCTATGCTATAAGATGTGGGCGTGGCCTGATGCCAAACTTTGCTTGGATGTTTTTTTCGTCATTTTTTGGGCAAAAAAGGGGTCTTACTTTAACGAACTCCACTTAGGGACTTTGCCCAAATGAGTAGCAGTTAAAGTTACAGATACTACACATATAGGTGATTATAAATTGCGAACAAATGTTGCCTATGCCATAAGATGTGGGCGTGGCTTGGCGCCAAACTTGGCTTCTATGGTTTTTTTTGCCATTTTTTGGGCAAAAAAAAGAGTCTTACTTTAACTAATTCCTCCTAAGGACTTTGGCCAAATGAGTCGTAGTTAAAATTACAAAAACTACACATATAGGTGATTATAAATTGCGAACAAATTTTGCCTACACCATAAGATGTGGGCGTGGCCTGATGCCAAACTTGTCTCCGATGTTTTTTTGCCATTTTTTGACAAAAAAAGGGGTCTTACTTTAACGAACTCCTCTTAGGGACTTTGGCCAAATGAGTCGTGGTTAAAATTACGAAAACTACACATGTAGGTGATTATAAATTGCGAACAAATTTTGCCTACACCATAAGATGTGGGCGTGACCTGGCGCCAAACTTGGCTCCGATTTGGTTTCTTTGCCATTTTTTTGAAAAAGAAAAGGGGTCTTACTTTAACGAACTCCTCCTAGGGACTTTGGCCAAGTGAGTCGCAATTAAAATTACAAATACTACACATATACATGATGATAAATTGCAAACAAATTTTGCCTACGCTATAAGATGTGGGCGTGGCCTGATGCCAAACTTTGCTTGGATGTTTTTTTCGTCATTTTGTGGGCAAAAAAGGGGTCTTACTTTAACGGACTTCTCTTAGGGACTTTACCCAAATGAGTCGCAGTTAAAGTTACAGATACTACACATAGAGCTGATGATAAACTGCGAACAAATTTTGCCTACGCCATAACATGTGGGCGTGGCTTGGCGCCAAACTTGGCTCCAATGGTTTTTTTCTGCCATTTTCTTGGGAAAAAAAGGGGTCTTACTTTAACGAACTCCTCCTAGGGACTTTGGCCAAGTGAGTCGCGATTAAAATTACAAATACTACACATATAGGTGATGATAAATTGCAAACAAATTTTGCCTACGCTATAAGATGTGGGCGTGGCCTGATGCCAAACTTTGCTTGGATGTTTTTTCTGTCATTTTTTGGGCAAAAAAAGGGGTCTTACTTTAACGAACTCCTCTTAGGGACTTTGCCCAAATGAGTCGCAGTTAAAGTTACAGATACTACACATAGAGGTAATGATAAATTGCGAAAAAATTTTGCTTATGCCATAAGATGTGGGCGTGGCTTGGCGCCAAACTTGGCTCCGATGTTTTTTTGCCATTTTCTGGGCAAAAAAAGGGTCTTACTTTAACTAATTCCTCCGAAGGACTTTGACCAAATGAGTCGTGGTTAAAATTACGAATACTACACATATAGGTGATTATGAATTGCGAACAAATTTTGCCTACGCCATAAGATGTGGGCGAACTTGGCTCCGATTTTGTTTTTTTTGCCATTTTTTTTAAAAAGAAAAGGGGTCTTACTTTAACGAACTCCTCCTAGGGACATTAGCGAAATGAGTCGTGGTTAAAATTACGAAAACTACACACATAGGTGATGATAAATTGAAGACAAATTTTGCCTACGTTATAAGATGTGGGCGTGGCCTGATGCCAAACTTTGCTCCTATGTTTTTTTTGCCATTTTCTTGGCAAAAAAAAAAGGGATCTTACTTTAACGGACTCCTCCTAGGGACTTTGGCCAAGTGAGTCGCGATTAAAATGACAAATACTACACATATAGGTGATGATAAATTGCAAACAAATTTTGCCTACGCTATAAGATGTGGGCGTGGCCTGATGCCAAACTTTGCTTGGATGTTTTTTCCGTCATTTTTGGGGCAAAAAAAGGGGTCTTACTTTAACGAACTCCATGTAGGGACTTTGCCCAAATGAGTCGCAGTTAAAGTTACAAATACTACACGTAGAGGTGATGATAAATTGCGAACAAATTTTGCCTATGCCATAAGATGTGGGCGTGGCTTGGCGCCAAACTTGGCTCCTATGTTTTTTTAGCCATTTTCTTGGCAAAAAAAAGGGGTCTTACTTTAACGAACTCCTCCTAGGGACTTTGGCCAAATGAGTCGTGGTTAAAATTACAAAAACTACACATATAGATGATTATAAATAGGCGAACAAATTTTGCCTACGCCATAAGATGTGGGCGTGACCTGGCACCAAACTTGGCTCCGATTTGTTGTTTTTTGCCATTTTTTTGAAAAAGAAAAGGGGTCTTACTTTAACGGACTCCTCCTAGGGACTTTGGCCAAGTGAGTCGCGATTAAAATTACAAATACTACACATATAGATGATTATAAATTGCAAACAAATTTTGCCTACGCTAAAAGATGTGGGCGTGGCCTGATGCCAAACTTTGCTTGGATGTTTTTTTTCGTAATTTTTTGGGCAAAAAAAGGGGTCTTACTTTAACGAACTCCTCTTAGGGACTTTGCCCAAATGAGTCGCAGTTAAAGTTACAGATACTATACATAGAGGTAATGATAAATTGCGAACAAATTTTGCTTATGCCATAAGATGTGGGCATGGCTTGGCGCCAAACTTGGCTCCAATGGGGTTTTTTGCCATTTTTTTTGGCAAAAAAAAGGGTTCTTACTTTAACGAACTCCTCCTAGGGACTTTGGCCAAATGAGTCGTGGTTAAAATTACAAAAACTACACATAGATGTGATTATAAATTGCAAACAAATTTTGCCTACGCCATAAGATGTGGGCGTGGCCTGACGCCAAACTTGGCTCCGATGGTTTTTTTGCCATTTTTTTTGACAAAGAAAAGGGGTCTTACTTTAACGAACTCCTCCTAGGGACTTTGGCCAAGTGAGTCGCGGTTAAAGTTACAGATACTACACATTGAGGTAATGATAAATTGCGAACAAATTTTGCCTCTGCCATAAGATGAAACCAAGAACTCGCCCTCGATCACTCTACAATTATAACGTGATTGGGCAGGCACGCTGTTTATATTGTGGGAATTTCGGGAGATTTTCGGGAGATATTTTGTCCCGGGAGGTTTTCGGGAGAGTCTCGCGGAAAATCCGGGAGGGTTGGCAAGTATGGTCGTGGTTAAAATTACGAAAACTACACATGGAGGTGAATATAAATTGCGAACAAATTTTGCCTACGCCATAAGATGTGGGGGTGGCCTGATGCCAAACTTGGCTCCAATGGGGGTTTTTTGCCTTTTTTTTTTTGCAAAAAAAAGGGTTCTTACTTTAACGAACTCCTCCTAGGGACTTTGGCCAAGTGAGTCGCGGTTAAAGTTACAGATACCACACATAGAGGTAATGATAAATTGCGAACAAATTTTGCCTACACTATAACATGTGGGCGTGGCCTGACGCCAAACTTGGCTCCGATGTTTTTTTTTGCCATCGTTTGGACAAGGAAAAGGGGTCTTACTTTAACGAACACCTCCTAGGGACTTTGGCCAAATGAGTCGTGGTTAAAATTACGAAAACTACACATGTAGGTGATTATAAATTGCGAACAAATTTTGCCTATGCCATAACATGTGGGCGTGGCCTGATGCCAACCTTGGCTCCAATGGTTTTTTTGCCATTTTTTTGACAAAAAAAGGGGTCTTACTTTAACGAACTCCTCCTAGGGACTTTGCCCAAATGAGTCGCAGTTAAAGTTACAGATACTATACATAGAGGTAATGATAAATTGCGAACAAATTTTGCTTATGCCATAAGATGTGGGCGTGGCTTGGCGCCAAACTTGGCTCCTATGTTTTTTTAGCCATTTTCTTGGCAAAAAAAAGGGTCTTACTTTAACGAACTCCTCTAAGGGACTTTGCCCAAATGAGTCGCAGTTAAAGTTACAGATACTATACATAGAGGTAATGATAAATTGCGAACAAATTTTGCTTATGCCATAAGATGTGGGCGTGGCTTGGCGCCAAACTTGGCTCCTATGTTTTTTTAGCCATTTTCTTGGCAAAAAAAAAGGGTCTTACTTTAACGAACTCCTCTAAGGGACTTTGCCCAAATGAGTCGCAGTTAAAGTTACAGATACTATACATAGAGGTAATGATAAATTGCGAACAAATTTTGCTTATGCCATAAGATGTGGGCGTGGCTTGGCGCCAAACTTGGCTCCGATGTTTTTTTGCCATTTTTTGGGCAAAAAAAGGGGTCTTACTTTAACGAACTCCTCTTAGGGACTTTGGCCAAGTGAGTCGCGATTAAAATGACAAATACTACACATATAAATGATTATAAATTGCAAACAAATTTTGCCTATGCCATAAGATGTGGGCGTGGTTTGGCGCCAAACTTGGCTCCTATGTTTTTTTTGCCATTTTCTTGGCAAAAAAAAGGGGGTCTTACTTTGACGAACTCCTCCTAGGGACTTTGGCCAAGTGAGTCGCGATTAAAATTACAAATACTACACATATAGGTGATGATAAATTGCAAACAAATTTTGCCTATGCTATAAGATGTGGGCGTGGCCTGATGCCAAACTTTGCTTGGATGTTTTTTTCGTCATTTTTTGGGCAAAAAAAGGGGTCTTACTTTAACGAACTCCTCTTAAGGACTTTGCCCAAATGAGTCGCAGTTAAAGTTACAGATACTACACATAGAGGTAATGATAAATTGCGAACAAATTTTGCCTATGCCATAAGATGTGGGCGTGGCTTGGTGCCAAACTTGGCTCCGATGTTTTTTTGCCATTGTTTTGGGCAAAAAAAAGGGTATTACTTTAACGAACTCCTCCTAAGGACTTTGGCCAAGTGAGTCGCGATTAAAATTACAAATACTACACATATAGGTGATGATAAATTTAAGACAAATTTTGCCTATGCTATAAGATGTGGGCGTGGCCTGATGCGCAACCTTGCTTGGATGTTTTCTTTCGTAATTTTTTGGGCAAAAAAAGGGGTTTTACTTTAACGAACTCCTCTTAGGGACTTTGCCCAAATGAGTCGCAGTTAAAGTTACAGATACTACACATAGAGGTGATGATAAATTGCGAACAAATTTTGCCTACGCCATAAGATGTGGGCGTGACCTAATGCCAAACTGGCTCCAATGTTTTTTTTGCCATTTTCTTGGCAGAAAAAAAAGGGGTCTTACTTTAACGAACTCCTCCTATGGACTTTGGCCAAATGAGTCGTGGTTAAAATTACAAAAACTACACATATTGGTGATTATAAATTGCGAACAAATTTTGCCTATGCCATAAGATGTGGGCATGGCCTGGGGCCAAACTTGGCTCCAATGGGGTTTTTTTGCCATTTTCTTGGGAAAAAAAGGGGTCTTACTTTAACGAACTCCTCCTAGGGACTTTGGCCAAGTGAGTCGCGATTAAAATTACAAATACTACACATATAGGTGATGATAAATTGCAAACAAATTTTGCCTACGCTATAAGATGTGGGCGTGGCCTGATGCCAAACTTTGCTTGGATGTTTTTTCTGTCATTTTTTGGGCAAAAAAAGGGGTCTTACTTTAACGAACTCCTCTTAGGGACTTTGCCCAAATGAGTCGCAGTTAAAGTTACAGATACTACACATAGAGGTAATGATAAATTGCGAACAAATTTTGCTTATGCCATAAGATGTGGGCGTGGCTTGGCGCCAAACTTGGCTCCGATGTTTTTTTGCCATTTTCTGGGCAAAAAAAGGGTCTTACTTTAACTAATTCCTCCGAAGGACTTTGACCAAATGAGTCGTGGTTAAAATTACGAATACTACACATATAGGTGATTATAAATTGCGAACAAATTTTGCCTACGCCATAAGATGTGGGCGTGGCCTGGCGCCAAACTTGGCTCCGATTTTGTTTTTTTTGCCATTTTTTTTAAAAAGAAAAGGGGTCTTACTTTAACGAACTCCTCCTAGGGACTTTAGCGAAATGAGTCGTGGTTAAATTACGAAAACTACACACATAGGTGACAATAAATTGAAGACAAATTTTGCCTACGTTATAAGATGTGGGCGTGGCCTGATGCCAAACTTTGCTCCTATGTTTTTTTTGCCATTTTCTTGGCAAAAAAAAAAGGGATCTTACTTTAACGAACTCCTCCTAGGGACTTTGGCCAAATGAGTCGTGGTTAAAATTACAAAAACTACACATATAGTTGATTATAAATAGGCGAACAAATTTTGCCTACGCCATAAGATGTGGGCGTGACCTGGCACCAAACTTGGCTCCGATATGTTGTTTTTTGCCATTTTTTTGAAAAAGAAAAGGGGTCTTACTTTAACGGACTCCTCCTAGGGACTTTGGCCAAGTGAGTCGCGATTAAAATTACAAATACTACACATATAGGTGATGATAAATTGCAAACAAATTTTGCCTATGCTATAAGATGTGGGCGTGGCCTGATGCCAAACTTTGCTTGGATGTTTTTTCCGTCATTTTTGGGGCAAAAAAAGGCGGTCTTACTTTAACGAACTCCATGTAGGGACTTTGCCCAAATGAGTCGCAGTTAAAGTTACAAATACTACACGTAGAGGTGATGATAAATTGCGAACAAATTTTGCCTATGCCATAAGATGTGGGCGTGGCTTGGCGCCAAACTTGGCTCCGATGTTTTTTTCGCAATTTCTTTGGCAAAGAAAAGGGATCTTACTTTAACGAACTCCTCCTAGGGACTTTGGCCAAGTGAGTCGCGATTAAAATTACAAATACTACACATATAGATGATTATAAATTGCAAACAAATTTTGCCTACGCTATAAGATGTGGGCGTGGCCTGATGCCAAACTTTGCTTGGATGTTTTTTTTCGTAATTTTTTGGGCAAAAAAAGGGGTCTTACTTTAACGAACTCCTCTTAGGGACTTTGCCCAAATGAGTCGCAGTTAAAGTTACAGATACTATACATAGAGGTAATGATAAATTGCGAACAAATTTTGCTTATGCCATAAGATGTGGGCATGGCTTGGCGCCAAACTTGGCTCCAATGGGGTTTTTTGCCATTTTGTTTGGCAAAAAAAAAGGGTTCTTACTTTAACGAACTCCTCCTAGGGACTTTGGCCAAATGAGTCGTGGTTAAAATTACAAAAACTACACATGTAGGTGATTATAAATTGCGAACAAATTTTGCCTACGCCATAAGATGTGGGCGTGGCCTGACGCCAAACTTGGCTCCGATGGTTTTTTTGCCATTTTTTTTTACAAAAAAAGGGGTCTTACTTTAACGAACTCCTCCTAGGGATGTTGACCAAATGAGTCGTAGTTAAAATTACGAATACTACACATATAGGTGATTATAAATTGCGAACAAATTTTGCCTACGCCATAAGATGTGGGTGTGGTCTGGCGCTAAACTTCGCTCCGATGGTTTTTTTTGCCATCGTTTTGACAAAGAAAAGGGGTCTTACTTTAACGAACTCCTCCTAGGGACTTTGGCCAAGTGAGTCGCGGTTAAAGTTACAGATACTACACATTGAGGTAATGATAAATTGCGAACAAATTTTGCCTCTGCCATAAGATGAAACCAAGAACTCGCCCTCGATCACTCTACAATTATAACGTGATTGGGCAGGCACGCTGTTTATATTGTGGGAATTTCGGGAGATTTTCTGGAGATATTTTGTCCCGGGAGGTTTTTGGGAGAGTCTCGCGGAAAATCCGGGAGGGTTGGCAAGTATGGTCGTGGTTAAAATTACGAAAACTACACATGGAGGTGAATATAAATTGCGAACAAATTTTGCCTACGCCATAAGATGTGGGGGTGGCCTGGCGCCAAACTTGGCTCCAATGGGGGTTTTTTGCCTTTTTTTTTTTGCAAAAAAAAGGGTTCTTACTTTAACGAACTCCTCCTAGGGACTTTGGCCAAGTGAGTCGCGGTTAAAGTTACAGATACCACACATAGAGGTAATGATAAATTGCGAACAAATTTTGCCTACACTATAACATGTGGGCGTGGCCTGACGCCAAACTTGGCTCCGATGGTTTTTTTTGCCATCGTTTGGACAAGGAAAAGGGGTCTTACTTTAACGAACACCTCCTAGGGACTTTGGCCAAATGAGTCGTGGTTAAAATTACGAAAACTACACATGTAGGTGATTATAAATTGCGAACAAATTTTGCCTATGCCATAACATGTGGGCGTGGCCTGATGCCAACCTTGGCTCCAATGGTTTTTTTGCCATTTTTTTGACAAAAAAAGGGGTCTTACTTTAACGAACTCCTCCTAGGGACTTTGGCCAATTGAGTCGCGATTAAAATTACAAATACTAAATATATAGGTGATGATAAATTGCAAACAAATTTTGCCTACGCTATAAGATGTGGGCGTGACCTGATGCCAAACTTTGCTTGGATGTTTTTTTCCTCATTTTTTGGGCAAAAACAGGGGTCTTACTTTAACGAACTCCTCTAGGGGACTTTGCCCAAATGAGTCGCAGTTAAAGTTACAGATACTATACATAGAGGTAATGATAAATTGTGCACAAATTTTGCTTATGCCATAAGATGTGGGCGTGGCTTGGCGCCAAACTTGGCTCCTATGTTTTTTTAGCCATTTTCTTGGCAAAAAAAAGGGTCTTACTTTAACGAACTCCTCTAAGGGACTTTGCCCAAATGAGTCGCAGTTAAAGTTACAGATACTATACATAGAGGTAATGATAAATTGCGAACAAATTTTGCTTATGCCATAAGATGTGGGCGTGGCTAGGCGCCAAACTTGGCTCCGATGTTTTTTTGCCATTTTTTGGGCAAAAAAAGGGGTCTTACTTTAACGAACTCCTCTTAGGGACTTTGGCCAAGTGAGTCGCGATTAAAATTACAAATACTACACATATAAATGATTATAAATTGCAAACAAATTTTGCCTATGCCATAAGATGTGGGCGTGGTTTGGCGCCAAACTTGGCTCCTATGTTTTTTTTGCCATTTTCTTGGCAAAAAAAAGGGGGTCTTACTTTAACGAACTCCTCCTAGGGACTTTGGCCAAGTGAGTCGCGATTAAAATTACAAATACTACACATATAGGTGATGATAAATTGCAAACAAATTTTGCCTATGCCATAAGATGTGGGCGTGGCTTGGTGCCAAACTTGGCTCCGATGTTTTTTTGCCATTGTTTTGGGCAAAAAAAAAGGGTATTACTTTAACGAACTCCTCCTAGGGACTTTGGCCAAGTGAGTCGCGATTAAAATTACAAATACTACACATATAGGTGATGATAAATTTAAGACAAATTTTGCCTATGCTATAAGATGTGGGCGTGGCCTGATGCCCAACCTTGCTTGGATGTTTTTTTTCGTCATTTTTTGGGCAAAAAAAGGGGTCTTACTTTAACGAACTCCTCTTAGGGACTTTGCCCAAATGAGTCGCAGTTAAAGTTACAGATACTACACATAGAGGTGATGATAAATTGCGAACAAATTTTGCCTACGCCATAAGATGTGGGCGTGGCCTAATGCCAAACTGGCTCCAATGTTTTTTTTGCCATTTTTTGGGCAAAAAAGAAGGGTCTTACTTTAACGAACTCCTCCTAAGGACTTTGGCCAAATGAGTCGCGATTAAAATTACGAATACTACACATAGAGGTGATGATAAATAGCGAACAAATTTTGCCAACGCTATAAGATGTGGGCGTGGCCTGGCGCCAAACATTGCTCCAATGATTCGGCGCAGATCACAAAATGTTAATAACTCGGCTCCACTCATTTAGATCTTGATCTTACTCGGTAGAAATGATGATGATGACACCCTGGAGTGCCCGATGGATCATTGCCTGATCATAACTACTCGTAGTGGGCGGAGCCTAGCGGCGAAAACTGCCCCCACCATCACCATTCTGTCATTTCTGCACTTTAGCTGACCAGAGACGGATACTAAACTGATAAATTGCAAAACATGTTTTGCAAATGACAGATTTGGTTATTATAATTGCCCTTTAACCAAACAAAAACATGATTTATCCGATTATTCGATTAAACCAATGATGAGATTACTTTTTAATATTTTAAGATGGCACCGCGGGCCATTAAAAAAAATGCAAATGATCCCCGGCTCTTAGCAGTGATGATGATTTGCTAATCCTTTTCAACCTATATTCAATTCAATAGACTGCAAAAACAAGATATTTAATATTCGAACTGGAAAACGTTATTTTTTTCAAATATTGGCTCATTTGGAATTTGATGCCTGCAACATGTTTCAAAAAAGCTGGCATAAGTGGCAAAAAAGACTGAGAAAGTTGAGGAATGCTCATAAAACACTTATTTGGAACATCCATGATGCCATGATTGGGTATAAAAGTAGTTTCCATGAAATGCTCAGTCATTCACAAACAAGGATGCGGCGAGAGTCACCACTTTGTGGACAAATGTGTGAGCAAATTGTCAAACAGTTTAAGAACAACATTTCTCCACGAGCTCTTGCAAGGAATTTATGAATTTCATCATCTACATACGTAATATCATCAAAAGGTTCGGAGAATCTGGAAAAATCACTGCACGTAAGTGGCTAAGCTTGTGACCTTTGATCTCTCAGGCGGTACCGCATCAAAAACCGACATCAGTCTGTAAAGGATATCACCACATGGGCTCAGGAACACTTCAGAAAACCACTGTCAGTAACTACAGTTTGTCGCTACATCTGTAAGTGCAAGTTAAAACTCTACTACGCAAAGCCAAAGCCATTTATCAACAACACCCAGAAACGCTGCAGGATTTCGCTGGGCCCAATCTCATCTAAGATGGAATGATGCAAAGTGGAAAAGTGTTCTGTGGTCTGACGAGTCCACATTTCCAATTGTTTTTGGAAACTGTGGACGTTGTGTCCTCCGGCACAAAGAGGAAAAGAGCCATTCGGATTGTTTTCGGCGCAAAGTTCAAAAGCCAGCATCTGTGATGGTATGGGGGTGTATTAGTGCCCAAGACATGGGTAACTTACACATCTGTGAAGGCGCCATTAATGCTGAAAGGCCCATACAGGTTTTGGAGCAACATATGATGCCATCCAAGCAACGTTATCATAGACGCCCCTGCTTATTTCAGTGTTACAACAGCGTGGCTTTATATTAAAAGAGTGCGGGTACTAGACTGGCCTGCCTGTAGTCCAGATGTGTTTCCCATTGAAAATGTGTGGCACATTATGAAGCCTAAAATACCACAACAAAGACCCTGGACTGTTGAACAACTTAAGCTGTACATCAAGCAAGAATGGGAAAGAATTCCACCTGAAAAGTTTCAAAAATTGGTCTCTTCAGTTTCCAAACATTTACTGAGTGTTGTTAAAAGGAAAGGCCAAAATGCCCCTGTGCCAACTTTTTTGCAATGTGTTGCTGCCATTAAATAAAAAAATAAAAAATACGTCTCTTAGTTTGAACATTAAATATCTTGTCTTTGCAGTCTATTCAATTGAATATAAGTTGAAAAGGATTTTTAAATCATTGTATTCTTTTTTTATTTTCACTGGTTTTGGGTTTTGTACGTTAGACACCCCGCTGTAGCTAAAATGGCCTTTTAAAGGCTCCGATCCAGCGCGTCTTTGGCAGCAAAGGCTGCAGTTTATACGTGGAAATGTAATATAGTTGCACAGCTGAAGGCATGAATAAAGGACGGTGACCCCCTTTAACTCTGAGTGGGGGACCGCAGCGCCTGGATCCAGCAGAGGGGACTTCATTAAAGTAACACACCAACAGCTGTTGTCTTTAACATGTCAACTATTGAGATTTTGAAAACGCCACTCAATGACCCTGGCGGCTCCCCGCGGGCATATGGGCGTTAATTAGCTGGATATAGCCATGGATTAATTATAATATTTTTTTCGGCCATTGGTATCAATGGAGCTGCCAGACAAAGTGTCTTTTGTTCTCCGACGCAGGACCTTCTGAATGGGCCTTGGCTATGTCTACATGGATTTGCCATATGGCAACAAAAAGCAAAGAAAGGAGGCCGAGAGCGCTTTGTGCTGGAAACCAGAACAAGCCCTGGCGGCTGATGTCGGCGTAAAGCCCGCAAAGTCACTCTTGCCACCGAGAGGCTCCGTTTTTGACGGCGCGGCACAGCCGAGGCCGTCGGACGTCACACACGGACACGCTTTAAAAAATCATGCCATTGTACTGCTTAAAAATAATTTAAAAATTCTTTTAAAAAATTATTACTCCTTATATGTGTATATATGTATATTTATATATATCTGTTTGTATTATTTTACTTTATTTCTGATTATTATTATTAATAATGTATTATTATTTATTTTATCTTTATTTAATTGAAGTATTTGCAAATACTATTTTGTTTTTCTGCTGTTTCTTTTATATATATATATAAAATATATTATATATATATTTTGACATTTAGGGCAGACAACAGATATATGATGTATGTGAATATGCTGTAATGGATAGGAATGTCTGATGCTGGATGTCAATAAAAAAAATAAAAAATAAAAAAAAGCATGCCAGTAAAATCATAGAAATTAGTAAAAAAAAAAAAAAAGTGAATAAGTGACATTTTGTGTAATATTGGAAGTGCCATACAAGTATAATAAGACAATAATATTAATAATAAAACGATAATTTTGTATACACTGAACGTCTCACTGCCTGACATGTTCAATTATCATGCAAATAAGGTAACCACGGCAACAACACGCATACAATACACATAGGAAACCACCGAAATCCTCGGATGATCTGCTCCGTGTCACTTTCACAAACTGTACACAAGTGTAAAAGGAAGTTCACCACGACAACAACAACAATACATTTCACAAAGGAAACCATTTCAATTAAGCTGTTCCAGAGTCAAACTGTGACCATCGTGTGAATGTTACTAACAGTATTCGCAGTCTTTTGAGTAACCTTTTACACATTTTAATTGTTAAACAAGTGTAAAAGGAAGGTAACCATGACAACAATAAAATACAATTCAAGTAGAAAAGAATTGAAGTCCTCAAATGATCTGTTCCAAGGTCAAGCCGGGACCATCATGTGACTTTTACGAACTCTGTACGCAATCTTTTAAATGATGTTTTAGAATTGTTAACTGTCATACAAGTGTAAAAAAAAAGTTAACCACAACTAAAACAATATACACTTCACATAGGAAACCATTGGAATTCCCAAATGATCTGTTCCAGAGTCAAACTGTGACCCTCTTGTGACTTTTACCAACTGTACACACAATCTTTTGAGTAACCTTTCACACATTGTTTACTGCTGTACAAGTGTAAAGGGAAGGTAACCATGACAACCACAAAATACAATTCACATAGGAAACCATTGAAATTCCCAAACGATTCATAGGAAACAATTGATATTTTCAATTCATCTGTTCCAGAGTCAAACTGTGACCATCATGTCACTTTTCAAAAATGTACCGTACACACCATCTTTTGAATGACGTTTTACAAATTGTAACTGTTATACAAGTGTTAAAAGAAGTTAAGCCCGCCATCAACAAAATACAATTCACATAGGAAACAACTGACATTTTCAATTAATCTGTTCCAGAGTCAAACTGTGACCATCATGTGAATTTTACCAACTGTCCTCGCAGTCTTTTGAGTAACGTTTTACACATTTTAACTGTTGAACAAGTGTAAAAGGGCCAATAAAATACAATTCACATAGGAAACAATTGAAATTCCCAAATGGTCTGTTCCAGAGTCAAACTGTGATCACCATAACATTTGTATTAACTATTAATATACTATATACTTTGTGCCAGGGAGGCGAGTCTCTTCTTTGTACGCTCAATACAGCATTTACGTTATTTTTAAATTCTGTTTTAGAATTAGTTCAATTGTAGTGAGAATCTGGCATGTACCGTTGTGTTTCCCATTCCCAGTTTTATGGTTATTGTCACACTTTTCCTCCTACCCATCAACGCTGCTGCCCTTCTGAGGTGGAATTATCCAAAAAAAAAATATTTTGCATGAAAAAAAATCAATGATTGAATAATTGATTTTTTATTAATTCGTTTTAGTACAAAACCTGCAGCAAATTAAATTCATGATTGATGAAAAAAGTACAAAAACGTTTTCTAATTGAAAAAAAAGGTGAAAGAAAGTGTAATGAGGGCCCTTCAAACCCAATTCTACTTCGGGCCCCCAATTTAGCCTTTGTTATCTGCAGGTGTTTGCTGAACAGCACACGAATGACGCACTCGTGCACCTGATCTTGTACTTAAATGATTCGCATATTTCTGTTTGATAGCAGACGTGCGCTGATAAATATGTCCACTGCATATGCTTTTAGTCTTAAGCTTTTGTCAGTTACACATTTAAAAAAAAAAAAAAAAAAAAAAGAGCCTGTTAAGCAAAACAAAAAGTGGACATTTTTGTTTTGTTTTTTTGTCAGTTACACATTTGGATCTTTTTTTTATTAGCCTTTTAAGTAAAACAAATATGTCGACTGCAGATAACATTTTTAGTCTATTTATTTTGTCTGAGTTACACATTTAGAGAAAAAAATTAGCCTGTTACACAAAATAAAATGTCCACTGTAGTGGACATTTTTGTTTTGGTTTTATTTTGTCGGTTACGATTTTATTTTATTTTTTTAATTAGCCTTTTAAGTAGAACAAAGATGTTGACTGCAGAGAACATTTATTTTTAGTCTATTTATTTTGTCAGACTTACAGATTTTGGAAAAAAAAAATTAAAAAAGAGCCTGTTAAGCGAAACAAAATGTCCACTGTAGTGGACATTTTTGTTTTGGATTTATTTTGTCGGTTACAATTTTTTTGTTTTTTTAATTAGCCTTTTAAGTAAAACAAAGATGTCCACTGCAGAGAACATTTATTTTTAGTCTTATTTACTTTGTCAGTTACACATTTTGGGGGGAAAAATTTGCGTGTTAAGCAAAACTAAATGTCCACTGTAGTGGATATTTTTGTTTTGGTTTTATTTTGTCAGTTACACTTTTTTTTTAATTAGCCTTTTAAGTAAAACAAAGATTTTGACTGCAGATAACATTTGTTTTTAGTCTAATTAATTTTGCCAAAGTTACACATTTTTGGGGAAAAAATTAGCCTGTTAAGCGAAACAAAATGTCCACCCTAGTGGACATTTTTGTTTTGGTTTTATTTTGTCAGTTACACCTTTTTTTTTTGTTTACTTAGCCTTTTTAGTAAAACAAAGATGTCCACTGCAGAGAGCATTTATTTTAGTGTATTTATTTTGTCAGTTACACATTTTTTATGTTTTTTTATGAGCCTTTTAAGTAAAACAAATATGTCGACTGCAGAGAACATTTATTTTCCATCCATCCATCCATCTTCTTCCGCTTATCCGAGGTCGGGTCGCGGGGGCAGCAGCTTAAGCAGGGAAGCCCAGACTTCCCTCTCCCCAGCCACTTCGTCCAGCTCCTCCCGGGGGATCCCGAGGCGTTCCCAGGCCAGCCGGGAGAGATAGTCTTCCTAGCGTGTCCTGGGTCTTCCCCGTGGCCTCCTACATTTATTTTTAGTTTATTTATTTTGTCAAGAGTTAAACATTTTGAGGGGAAAAAATGAGCCTGTTAAGCGAAACAAAATGTCCACCCTAGTGGAACTTTTTTGTTTTGGTTTTATTTTGTCGGTTACATTTTTTTTTAAATTAGCAGTCTAAGTAAAACAAAGATGTCCACTGCAGAGAACACTTATTTTAGTGTATGTATTTTGTCTGAGTTACACATTTTGAAAGAGGGAAAAAAGAGAGCCTGTTAACCAAAACAAAAATGTCCACTGTAGTGGACATTTTTGTTTTGGTTTTATTTTGTCAGTTACACATTTTTGATTTTTTTATTAGCCTTTTAAGTAAAACAAATATGTCGACTGCAGAAAACTTTTATTTTTAGTCTATTTATTTTGTCAAGAGTTACCCATTGTAGTGGAGGGGGGGGGATTAGCCTGTTAAGTGAAACAAAATGTCCACCCTAGTGGACATTTTTGTTTTGGTTTTATTTTGTCAGTTACAATTATTTTTCTTATTAGCATTTTAAGTAAAACAAAGATGTCCACAGCAGAGGACACTTATTTTAGTGTATTTATTTTTGAAAGGAGGGAAAAAGAGAGCCTGTTTTGGTTATATTTTGTCAGTTACACATTTTTTATAATTTGTTTTAATTAGCCATGACCCCGAAAGGGACAAGCGGTAGAAAATGGATGGATCGCCTTTTAAGTAAAACAAAGATGTCGACTGCAGAAAACGTTTATTTTTAGTCTATTTATTTTGTCAAGACTTACCCATTTTGGGGGGTGGAAATTAGCCTGTTAAGTGAAACAAAATGTCCATTTTGTCAGTTACAATTATCTTTTTAATAGCATTTTAAGTAAAACAAAGATGTCCACTGCAGAGGACACTTATTTTAGTGTATTTATTTTGTCTGAGTTACACATTTTGAAAGGGGGAAAAAAGAGAGCCTGTTAACCAAAACAAAAATGTCCACTGTATTGGACATTTTTGTTTTGGTTTTATTTTGTCAGTTACACATTTTTGATTTTTTTATTAGCCTTTTAAGTAAAACAAATATGTCGACTGAAGAAAACTTTTATTTTTAGTCTATTTATATTGTCAAGAGTTACACATTATTTGGGGGGGAAATGAGCCTGTTAAGCGAAACAAAATGTCCACCATTGGGGACATTTTTGTTTTGGTTTTATTTTGTCAGTTACAATTATTTTTTAATTAGCATTTTAAGTAAAACAAAGATGTCCACTGCAGAGGACACTTATTTTAGTGTATTTAATTTGAAAGGGGGGGGAAAGAGAGCCTGTCCACTACAGTGGACATTTTTGTTTTGGTTTTATTTTGTCAGTGACACATTTTTTGTATTTTTTCTTAATTAGCCATGACCCCGAAAGGGACAAGCGGTAGAATATGGATGGATCGCCTTTTAAGTAAAACAAAGCTCTCGACTGCAGAGAACATTTAGTTTTAATCTATTTATTTTGTCTGAGTTACACATTTTAGGGGGGGGGGAAATGTATATAAATACTGTGACCCTGTTTTGCCAAACGTGGACATTTGTTTTTAGTCTTATTTATTTTGTCATATTACACAGTTTTTGATTTTAATAAACAAACATATATATATATATATTGTCTATTTCTTATGAGTTACACAATAAAAACTGTTAAGCCAAACATAAATGTCTAATACAGTGGACATTTAGGTTTTAAGTCTATTTATTCAGTCAGAATGACCCATTTTGGGTCATGTTAAGCAAAAAAAAAAAAAAAGTCCACCAGTCTTGTTTGAATTAGTCTTCTTTCAACTTGGCGTAAACTTGCAAAGTACGACCTGCGTCAAAAGGAGGCCACAATTACAACAACAACAACAAAAAGACTTGAGGGTTTTCTCTTTCCAGCTCTGGCAGGTGGCCCCCACGCCCGGTGTGTGTCCACAGTGGCGTAAACAGCGCGCGTGTGTATGTGTGCGTGCGAGTGGGTCTTTTCGGGGGGCTCGTTGAGTGCGGGCTGCATGCGGTGGAGTCTCGGTTGCGGACAAAGCGGGGATCCAAAGGCAGCTGCCGCTTCTATAGAGGGCCAAAGGGCCTTTAAATCCCAGCCTATGTATCCCCCGCAGCTGCCACGCTGCTCAAATCTCCACGCACCCCTCCCCCACCCCCCGCAAGGTACATAAAGACGCCACCTGAGGAAAAAGCACGAACACAAAAGCGGAATTGGGGGTACAAAAAAAAGTGTTTTATTCTCATCTTCTGCTTGTTATCAGACACAAACAAAATGGCTCAGAGACAAAAAACAACAACAACAATAATAGTGTACGCTACACAGGAAGCTACATGATTGCAAATACACCAGCCAGGAAGTGAGACAATAAAATAACAAAAAAAGCAACATAAATAAATTATAAGTTAAAATAATCTTAGAAAATATACATTAACAGGAGGAAATATAAAGCTGTACACTTTTGGCCAGTGTAGACATTTTTTTTTCAAGGATTGCACAGATGTTAAAACATTTAACACTGCTGAGTCAGCAAACAATGAATGCTACATTTGCGCTGGATAGAAAAAGGCTTCCTCCCCTCCACCATAAAAAAAAACAGTCCTGAGAGTCCGGTGGTGGTGGTCCGGTGGGGTTTTCGGGGGGCTCCGCGCCGCTCCGTGGGAGCCGCCGGTCGGTCGGTGTTAAGTCAGCCCGCTGTCGTCCGCTCCTGGCCCGGGGAGGAGGCGGCAGCTACACCCGCAGTCCTTGCACCTTTTCTCTCCTCGTCCTTCCGCCGAGCAAAGTAGTGCAACGAGGAAGAAGGAAAGAAAAAAAAAAAGTCCAACCTGGAGGAGAGAAGTGCGGAGAACAGATGAGTTTCCTGCACGAGGAAAACAATCCGCGTCCTGCTGGCCAGGATGCAAGCTCAGCATTGGGGCGTCGCCCTTTTTTTCTTCTCTTCCCGCCAAATCCGAGACTCCCCCTCCCCCACTTACTATCGCTACAACTCCCCCCTCCCCCTCCCTTTCACACACGCACACGCACCACCCCCCATCCCCTGAGATCACCCTGCCTTTGCTTTTTGACGTGTTAAATCCTTTCAAAATAAAGCCAGGAAAAACATCAATGAACCGTAAAACACTGCAATAAAAAACATGACTATAAATTGTTAATAATAATGTTTGTTTTTTTCCAAATTAATGCAAATCCAATGAAAATATACACGCGATACTATATTAGGTGTAAAAATATATGTACTATAAAAAGGGCAGTGGGCTTTGTTTGACTCTATTTACTCTATCAAAGTTATTCCCCCTTTTTGAAAACCATTAGTAGTATTTACTTAGGTGAACTTTGTTTTATTTTGAAAATCACTATGACTAAAGTAGAGCATAAAGTCAGTGGACTTTGTTTTCTTTTGAAAACAATTATTAACTATAACGTCAAAGAAAATACTATAGGTACTATGGTCGGTGGGCTTTGTTTTATTTTGAAAAACTTCACTAATATTTATTCTATTAAAGCTACTCCCTTTTTTCCCCCTCAAAACCATTACTACTCTACTCTGTTAAGGATACTCCCTTGGGTGGACTTTGTTTTATTTTGAAAACCCTTATTAACTATAAGGTTAAATAAAATACTATAGGTACTATGGTCGGTGGGCTTTGTTTTATTTTGAAAAACTTCACTAATATTTATTCTATTAAAGCTACTCCCTTTTTTCCCCCTCAAAACCATTACTACTCTACTCTGTTAAGGATACTCCCTTGGGTGGACTTTGTTTTATTTTGAAAAGCATTATTACCAGAGTAGATCTTACACATTGAGTCATTTGACTTTGTTTTATTTTGAAAATCCATATTGTTATTAGATTTTCTTTTGAAAATCCGGATTTACTATGTCAATCCTGTAAAATATTAACATTGTAAAGACAAATAAAGTCTCTATCCAATTTAATCTCATCAAAAATCCGGATTTTCAAAGTAAAACAAAATGTACTCACATTTTATAGTCAATAGTAACAGTACATAGTATTTTTTTTTTTTTTTTAAATAAAATAAAAGTCTGATGACCTTTTGTAGTGAATGCACAAATAGTTAATATATAGTAAATAATTATTTTCAAAATAAAAACAAAGACCAATTACCTAACGGAGTAGTCCCGAATATAGTAACTCGTGATGCTTTTCAGAATAAAACAAAATACGATGACTTGATGAAACATGAACGTTTTTAGGAATAATGGAGGGTAAAAAGTGTATAGTAAACCGTTATTACTTTCAAAATAAAGCTCAAAACAATTGCCCTGCGCACCACAATTAATCATACCAACATGAGATATAAGTGTAAATATGAAAAGGGATCACTACCTTCAACGGATCCTCTTGGTGGGAGTTTGCTCCAAAGGTTGATGGTTCAAGTCCGCAGACTTTCTCTCCGCGGGTTTCTTTCTCTTCACGAAGAAGTCTGCGAAGAGACAAAGTGGTTTTCAGCACGGAAGTGAACCAGACGCTCGGAGTCCGCTTCAGACGCGCACTAAACGTACCTGTGATGCGCGTGTTGTTGTCCTCGGCCGTGGGCCTCTTGTGCCCCCCGCACTGCGCCCTGGCGCTCGGGGCCATCCGCCGGGAGTTGAGCTTGTTGGCGCGGTTCTCCTGGTTGACCTCCCCCGGCGCCGCGTCGCTTCCCTCGGCCGCGGCCAGGCGCTCCGACACGCCGCCCTCCGGCCGCTGCTTGACGGGCGTCGGCACCGCCGCTCCCTGGTAGAAGGCCGGGGCCTTGTCCGAGGGCACCTCCTCCCACTGGTAGTCCCCAACCAGCGGGGTGTCGGCCTCGAAATTAAAGTTCCACTGCTGCCGGTCGCGCTCTAAAATCTCCCGCAGTTTGACGCTCCGCTCCCGGCTCAGCTCGTCGTGGTCCACCGGTCCGAAGAGGTTCCGGCAGACGCTGGTGCGCTTGTGGAGGGGGAAGGTCCTCCGGGCCACCAGCCTCTCCATGGCGATGCTGGACAGTTGGACGTGAGACATGTCCCCAAAAATATATTTTTTTTGGAATTTTGTGTGTCCTTCCTGGTGTGTCCACGCTGCTGACTTGGGTTTAAATGTACCGTCGTAGTAAAACATCGCCTATATAAACTACAACCAAGCGCAGACACCTCGGACGGCAATCTGATTGGCTGCTGGAAGTCCAACCCCCTTACCCCCCCCCACACCTCCTTTTTTCCACACACACACACACACACACACACACACACACACACACACACACACACACACACACACACACACACATGCATTCTTGTATTTGCTACCATCTGGAGACCTCTGAAAAAATGCCTACCTTTTTAGGACCACCCTTTCTAGATATATAAAGATTTGTATTTACAACATTAATAATACATACATACTATGTAAATATATAAAAGCTTGTTCTGAAAAATGAGTTGGAATTTCACAAGAAAAAGGTCACAATTTCACAAGAAAAACGTCGAATTTTGACAGTGTTATAATAAAAGTCGTAATTTTACTCAAAGAAAGTCAAAATTTTACAGGAAAAAGTGAAAATTTGTGCAATATTATGATAAAAGTTGGAATTTTACTCAATAACAGTGCAATTTTACAAGAAAAGCTGAAAGCAAATACATTCTTGTACATAAAAAAAAGTAATAATTTTACATTAGAAAAGTAATAATTTTACAAGAAAATATTGCAATATTACAAAAACAGAAAGAATATGATAACTTTTTCCCAATTTTATAAGGAAAAAGTAGACACATTGTGAGAAAAAAACTGCTTCAGTTGTTTTTTTGTTTGCTTGTTTTTTTGTTGGTAATTGGTTTTTAATACATTCTTGTATTTGCTACCGTCTGGAGACCTCCAAAAAATGCCTACCTTTTTAGGACCACCCTTTCTAGATATATAAAGATTTGTATTTTTAACATTAATGATATATACATACTATGTAAATATATAAAAGCTTGTTGTGAAAAATGAGTTGGAATTTCACAAGAAAAAGTTCACAATTTCATAAGAAAAACGTCAAATTTTGACAGTGTTATAATAAAAGTCGTAATTTTACTCAAAGAAAGTCAAAATTTTACAGGAAAAAGTGAAAATTTGTGCAATATTATGATAAAAGTTGGAATTTTACTCAATAACCGTCGCAATTTTACTAGAAAAGCTGAAAGCAAATACATTCTTGTATTTGCTACCGTCTGGAGACCTCTGAAAAATGCCTACCTTTTTAGGGCCACCCTTTCTAGATATATAAAGATTTGTATGTTCAACATTAATGATATATACATACTATGTAAATACATAAAAGCTTGTTCTGAAAAATGAGTTGGAATTTCACAAGAAAAAGGTCCCAATTTCACAAGAAAAACGTCGAATGTTGGCAGTGTTATAATAAAAGTCGTAATTTTACTCAAAGCAAGTCAACATTTTACAGGAAAAAGTGAACATTTGTGCAGTATTATGATCAAATTTGTAGTGTTACTCAATAACCGTCACAATTTTACTAGAAAAGCTGAAAGCAAATACATTCTTGTATTTGCTACCGTCTGGAGATCTCTGAAAAATGCCTACCTTTTTAGGGCCACCCTTTCTAGATATATAAAGATTTGTATGTTCAACATTAATGATATATACATACTATGTAAATATATAAAAGCTTGTTGTGAAAAATGAGTTGGAATTTCACAAGAAAAAGGTCACAATTTCACAAGAAAAACGTCGAATTTTGGTAGTATTATAATAAGAGTAGTCGTAATTTTACTCAAAGCAAGTCAAAATTGTACAGGAAAAACTGAAAATGTGTTCAATATTATGATAAAAGTTGGAATCTTACTCAATAACCGTCGCAATTTTACAAGAAAAGCTGAAAATGTTGGCAATTTTATGAAAAGAGTCGTAATTTTACATGACAAAAGTCACAATTTTATGAGAAAATTTCAGAATTTTGGCAACATTATAATCCATCCATCCCCTGTTTGGGGTCGCTGGAGCCTATCTCAACTGCATTCGGGCGGAAGGCGGGGTACACCCTGGACAAGTCGCCACCTCATCGCAGGGCCAACACAGATAGACAGACAACATTCACACTCACATTCACACACTAGGGCCAATTTAGTGTTGCCAATCAACCTATCCCCAGGTGCATGTCTTTGGAGGTGGGAGGAAGCCGGAGTACCCGGAAGGAACCCACGCAGTCACGGGGAGAACATGCAAACTCCACACAGAAAGATCCCGAGCACAGGATCGAACCCCGGACCTTTGTATTGTGAGGCAGATGCACTAACCCCTGTTCCACCGTGCTGCCCGCAAGATTATAATAATAATCGGAATTTTACTTGGCAAAATTATGACAAAAGTTATCATTTTACTCAAAAATTGTCACTGTTTCACAAGAACAACAAAAACCATTGGCAATATTGTGTTACAAATCCGAATTTGATATGACAAATGTCACCGTTTTGCATTAAAAAGTCATAATTTTACATTAAAAAAGTCATAATTTTACCAGAAAATATTGCAATATTACAGAAACAGAAAGAATATGATAACTTTTTCCCAATTTTATAAGAAAAAAGTCGACACGTTGTGAGAAAAAGACTGCTTCAGTTGTTTTTTTGTTTGCTTGTTTTTTTGTTGGTAATTGGTTTTTAATCGTCATTATTTACTTCAAGTTATTACAGTATGTCTCTATGTACATATGTATTTATTTTTTTAAATTTGGCCAAAGTGGGTGCATTTCAACTTCTGACACACACTTGTTATTACATATGTTGACCAGAGGAGGAGCACTTCAAATTTGTACGCACACTTGTTATTTCATATGTTGACCAGAGGGGGAGCACTTTTAAAACCGACACACAGCCAATTTGAAAAATTTTGATAGATTTTGATAGATTTCACCACCTGTGGTGCCAATGAGACATTCTCTATTAGATGCAATGGTTTTCCTTATTGGGACCATGGTTTATGTCCTAACTTGTTCACCGGTCCTCATATGGAAGGTACTTTTCCTTGTTGATGTCTCAAGAAGGGTAGAAAAACAAGAACACACACACACACACACACACACACACACACTCTATGGTCTCCCTGCGTAATCACGCGCTGGTCTTTACGCAGCAGGGTGTTGCAACCTGATTTATTGACTTCAGAATCGTGACTCTTGAGTACAAAACCCCCCCACAAAGGAATCATAGCCTTTTGCACACTAACTGGCTTCCCTATTTTGAGTACCAAAATGCTAACATTAGCATGCCGACGGTCATAACGCGACAAGTACCAAGTTGTACGATTTTGAGGCGAACGCGTTGAAAAATTAGCTATGAAAGTTAGCGTGCTAACATTGACATGCCAACAGGTAGCACGTGTCATGCATCAAGTAATTTGACTCTGAGGTGTATGGTGAAAAAATTGCTAAAAAAAAGAAAAAAAGTTAGCATGCTAATGTTTACGCGCTAGCATACTAATGTTAGCACGCTAACGAAGAGTATATTTAATGTACCAAGTTGTATGTCTCTGAAGTGTACGGCTAAAAAAAATTGTCTTTAAAAATGTTAGCATGCGAATGCTAGCGTGCTTCGTTAATGTTAACGTGCTAAAGGTTAGCGTGGGTCAAAGACCATGTTATGTAACTCTGAGGTGTTTGGGGCAAAATTTGGCTAAAAAGGCTAGCATGCTAATGTTTGCGTGCTTGCATACTAATGTTAGAATGCTAACAATTAGTATATGTATATGAGGTGGCTGAAAAATTTGCTTTAAAAATAAGTTAGCACGTTAGCGTTAGTGTGATAACAATTACCATGTTATATAACTCTGAGGTGTATGGGGTACAATTGGCTTAAAAAAAAAGTTAGCATGCTGATGTTTGCTTGCTAGCATACTAATTTTAGCACGCTAACAATTTGTGTATGTAATGTACCAAGTTGTATTAGTCTGAGGTGTACGGCTGCAAAATTGGCTAAAAAAGTGAACATGTTAATGCTAATAGCATGCTAACAGTTAGCATATGTCAAAATTGGCACAAAAAAAAAGTTAGCATGCTAACGATAGCATGTTACCAATTAGTACAGGTATTTCACCAAGTTGTATGACTCTGATGTGTACAGCGGCGATATTGGCAAAGAAAAAAAATAGCATGCTAATGTTAGCATGTTTCAAATTCGCTAAAAAAGTGTAAGATTAACTAAAAAAGTTAGCTGACTAACCAAAGCAAGCAGCATAGTGACTTTGGAATCGTTCAAATCTGTTGAGAAATGTGAGATACAGTATGTGGACGATAGTATCTTGCCAGTTCATTTTCAATGGGGGGGAAATTCCTGAAGAACTTTGAACATGTCACGAGGGAGGTGCTGGACATTGAGTCCGAATGGACCATGTTCCGCGCCTCTATTGTCGAGGCGGCTGATTGGAGCTGTGGCCGCAAGGTAGTTGGTGCTTGTCGTGGCGGTAATCCTAGAACCCGTTGGTGGACACCGGCGGTGAGGGATGCCGTCAAGCTGAAGAAGGAGTCCTATCGGCTTCTTTTGGCTCATAGGACTCCTGAGGCAGCGGACAGGTACCGACAGGCCAAGCGGTGTGCGGCTTCAGCGGTCGCAGAGGCAAAAACTCGGACATGGGAGGAGTTCGGTGAGGCCATGGAAAACGACTTCCGGACGGCTTCGAAGCAATTCTGGACCACCATCCGCCGCCTCAGGAAGGGGAAGCAGTGCACTATCAACACCGTGTATGGCGAGGATGGTGTTCTGCTGACCTCGACTGCGGATGTTGTGGATCGGTGGAGAGAATACTTCGAAGACCTCCTCAATCCCACCAACACGTCTTCCTATGAGGAAGCAGTGCCTGGGGAGTCTGTGGTGGGCTCTCCTATTTCTGGGGCTGAGGTTGCTGAGGTAGTTAAAAAGCTCCTCGTGGCAAGGCCCCAGGGGTAGATGAGATCCGCCCGGAGTTCCTTAAGGCTCTGGATGCTGTGGGGCTGTCTTGGTTGACAAGACTCTGCAGCATCGCGTGGTCATCGGGGGCGGTACCACTGGATTGGCAGACCGGGGTGGTGGTTCCTCTCTTTAAGAAGGGGAACCGGAGGGTGTGTTCTAACTATCGTGGGATCACACTCCTCAGCCTTCCCGGTAAGGTCTATTCAGGTGTACTGGAGAGGAGGCTACGCCGGATAGTCGAACCTCGGATTCAGGAGGAACAGTGTGGTTTTCGTCCTGGTCGTGGAACTGTGGACCAGCTCTATACTCTTGGCAGGGTCCTTGAGGGTGCATGGGAGTTTGCCCAACCAGTCTACATGTGTTTTGTGGACTTGGAGAAGGCATTCGACCGTGTCCCTCGGGAAGTCCTGTGGGGAGTGCTCAGAGAGTATGGGGTATCGGACTGTCTGATTGTGGCAGTCCGCTCCCTGTATGATCAGTGCCAGAGCTTGGTCCGCATTGCCGGTAGTAAGTCGGACACGTTTCCAGTGAGGGTTGGACTCCGCCAAGGCTGCCCTTTGTCACCGATTCTGTTCATAACTTTTATGGACAGAATTTCTAGGCGCAGTCAAGGCGTTGAGGGGATCTGGTTTGGTGGCTGCAGGATTAGGTCTCTGTTTTTTTCAGATGATGTGGTCCTGATGGCTTCACCTGGCCAGGATCTTCAGCTCTCACTGGATCGGTTCGCAGCTGAGTGTGAAGCGACTGGGATGAGAATCAGCACCTCGAAGTCCGAGTCCATGGTTCTCACCCGGAAAAGGGTGGAGTGCCATCTCCGGGTTGGGGAGGAGATCTTTCCCCAAGTGGAGGAGTTCAAGTACCTCGAAGTCTTGTTCACGAGTGAGGGAAGAGTGAATCGTGAGATCGACAGGCGGATCGGTGCGGCGTCTTCAGTAATGCGGACGCTGTATCGGTCCGTTGTGGTGAAGAAGGAGCTGAGCCGGAAGGCAAAGCTCTCAATTTACCGGTCGATCTACGTTCCCATCTTCACCTATGGTCATGAGCTTTGGGTTATGACCGAAAGGACAAGATCACGGGTACAAGCGGCCGAAATGAGTTTCCTCCGCCGGTTGGCGGGGCTCTCCCTTAGAGATAGGGTGAGAAGCTCTTTCATCCGGGAGGAGCTCAAAGTAAAGCCGCTGCTCCTCCACATCGAGAGGAGCCAGATGAGGTGGTT